>NC_053024.1:278712744-278863750 GCF_003073215.2 Triticum urartu | reverse complement strand
TTTCGAAATTACATGGGCCTGGCCCATTAATAAGGTGACGCAGCACCCAGAATAGCCTATGGACGAATATTATGAAGTGGCATCTTGTATATTTCGTCCATGGCTTCATGCACTCCTTACGGCGGCTTCAAAGTCCTGAAATCATCACTTGTAACTCCGTTCTTGATCCCCTTGCGCATGCCATCAACTCCATGCGTGTTCTTGCTCCAATGTTCATCCTTCTCCAAGCTAGGCCCTTCATTTGTAAGCAAAACAAATGTATCCAATTTAGGCAGCATCATAATCTCATGAACATTAGAATCATTACCAAGAAACGAAAGTACCTGGTAATTTAATTGGCGTGCGCGAGCTCTAGTAATTGGTCCAGTATATGTAACAGTAGGGGTTGTGGGTGTAACAATGGTATTGATGTCCTCATCAAAAAGGGTCTTGAATCCGCTTGGGGGATCTTCTCTGGTGGAGGCTCGAATATCCATGGAGAAGGTAACCAAGTGGATGAGCAAAGCTCTCACACAAACATGAGCTAAACCTTTGCTAACCCTAGAAAGTTGGGCGAGGTGGAGTATATATAGTCTAGGCTGGAGACGGGATACACGGGCCTCGGCCCTTCATTGTGCAAAAACAGGGGAGCCCGGATGTCCGGGCTGGTCGGGCCGGATGTCCCGGCTTTCAGGCGACGCCAGATGTCCGGGCTGGGGAGACCGGATGTCCGGGCTGGAGTGGTGGCATTCGTTGCTCTTGGGTTCGGAGGGGCCCGATTTCTGGGCTGGCGGCCGGATGTCCGGGGGCTCGGGAGAGGCCGGATGTCCGGGCTGTCGCGACTGGATGTCCGGGGCCTGTAGCTTCTGGTGGTTGTGCTGCTGTAGTGGACGACGCTCCAAGGGCCGGATGTCCAGGGTCATGGCTGGATGTCCGGGGCCTGGGAGATGTTCTTGGCTCCTTCCATTGGTTCTCCTCATCCATGGACTTGGGGACTTGTACATCTTCATGCGCATCTTCGGGAGGGTCCTCTTGGTGCCTAATCATGTACAACACCTCGAACTTAGGTAGTAGCCATGTCTCATGCATAGAAAGTGGAAGTTCAGAGAGGAGTGAGTTCACCTTATCTTCGATAGCCTTGGCTCGGACTCGTGTCATTGGTCCAAGTGGTGTCGTTGGAGGTGTAGGTGCGTCCATGGGGATGATCTTGGGATGCTCCGCATCAAAGGTCCAAGCCAAGTTCGATGAGTGGCTCCTATCCCTGCCCTAGGTCAGCTCGAGGAGCTCAGGTTTGAAGCTGGACGATGTCTCTCTCTGCCGCCGTCCGTGCTCCGCCTCACTCCAACACTGCGCCGTGCCAACTTCAGCTCCTGCTATTTTCCCCAGATTAATGTCGCGCCCGCCCTTCTTCTCCCTCTACTCAAGCAGCTCGACCTCTTCGACATTGGCATCTTGAAGAAGGCTATGGAGCACCTACTCCGCGGCTGTACTACGCTCGAGTACCTTCATCTTTGGAAAATCGACAGTTTCATTAGCCTCCACATCGCTTCGATGAATCTTCGATGGATTTATGTGTCTTGCTGGACCCGCAACAAGACATCAATTGGGAAGAGATCACTTGAGTTGTTCCATGTTATGGTCATTGAGAATGCACCTTTCCTTGAGAGATTGCTTGTATATGATCTAGAAGGTCCAACAAAAATCAGGGTCATTGACGCGCCAAAATTGACAGCATTGGTCTACTCGTCTGCCAAACTTTCCAAACTCGTTATTGGATCCAAAATCATTCAGGTACAACACTCATCTTCTTCTCCTTCTTGAAATTCACATTTTTAAATTTCTTCTTGATGTATTTACGACTGTCATCCAGAAAATGATTCCCACATGCTTGACCCAGTCTATGCGCATAGTAAAGATCTTAGCAATAAAATCTATCGGCCCCAATCTGGATCAAGTTGTTGGATTCCTTAGATGATTTCCGTGCATAGAGAAGCTCCTCATCAAGCTGAAACTTCTTTCCTATTAAATGGTAATCACAATGGAGCTCAATTTTTTCCATAATTTTCCGAAATTATGACGACAAGTGTAGTGTTCAAAACTGCATCTATGCACTGCACCGAAAGAAATGTTTTTAGTACTTTTTTTCTCTTATGATCACCTAGGCTAGTCAGAGTGGCAAGTAACTTAGACTAGTAACTCTATGTTTAGCCAAAGTGCAAGTACTACCTCCGTCCTAGTTTACTCTTCATATTTTATAGTATCAAATTTTGACCATAGATTTAACTAACAAAATATTAATTCATGTCTCAAATTATATCGTTGGATTTGTATTCGAACATAATTTGAAATGGTATCATTTTTGGTGGCATGCATTGGCATTTTCTTAGGTAAATCTTTGGTCAAAATTTTACACTAAATACGAGTTAGTACAAAAGTGGGTGATAACCCACAAGTATAGGGGATCAGTTGTAGCCTCTTTCGATAATTAAGAGTGTCGAACCCAACTAGGAGCTAATGGTAGAAAAAATATTCCCTCAAGTTCTATCGACCACTGATACAACTCTACGCACGCTTAACGTTCGCTTTACCTAGAACAAGTATGAAACTAGAAGTACTTTGTAGGTGTTGTAGGATAGGTTTGCAAGATAATAAAGAGCACATAAATAAAAACTGCAGGCTGTTTAGATAAATAAACAATTAAGTTAGTATAGAGAGTGCGGAAAAGTGGTGGTAGGAGTTGCGGAATTGTCCCTAAGCAATTGAGTATGTTACTAGATGGATAGAAAGTTTTATGTGGGAGAGGCCACTGCTAGCATGTCATACCTTACTTGGAATTCTATGCACTTATGGTTGGAACTATAGCAAGAATATGCAACTACTAACTTTCATTAAGGTAAAACCCAACCGTAGGATTAAGATATATTGGTCCCCCTCCAATCCCGTATGCATCAAGTTCTATGCTAGGCTAAAGCTGCTGTCACCCTTGCCCTCCAATACATAGTCATATCAACAAACAACTAACCCTATGGTGTGATCCACACGCACGCTCATATGATGGGCACCAAAGGATAGCAACATAACCACAAGAAAATTAAACAATTCATAGCCATTCACCAATCACCGATAGGACAACAAAAATCTACTCAAATATCATAGGATGGCAACACATCATTGGATAATAATATGAAGTATAAAGCACCATGTTCAAGTATAGGGTACATCAGGTTGCAGGAGAGTGGACTGATGTAGATAGATGGGGGATGGTCATGGACGTGTTGGTGAAGATGACGGACTTGTTGGAGTAGATGGTCGTCACACGATGATTGCCCCGGTGGCGCTCCGGTGCCATCGGGAGAGAGGGGAGAGACCCCCCCTCCTCCTTCTTCTTCTTCCTTGACCTCCCCCTAGATGGGAGGAGGGTTTCCCCTATAGTCCATGGCCTCTATGGCAGCGGAGGGGCGGGACCCCTCCGAGATTGGATCTCTCTCTCTCTCTCCGTTTCCTTGTGTTTCTACGTTCCCAGATTCTGGTCTTTCACTGTTTCATAAATTCCCGAAGATCCGTAACTCCGATTGGGCTGAAATATTAACACGATTTTTATCCAGATATTAGCTTTCTTGCGGCCCAAGAAGGGCACCAACCACCTTACGGAGTGGCCACAAGCCTCCCAGATGCGCCCAGGGTAGGGGGTGCGCCCCTAGGGCTTGTGGGCCCCTCAGGCATCGTCCCATGTTGATTATTTTCCTCAAAAATCACATATATTCCAAAAAAATCTCCATAAGTTTTTATCGCGTTTGGACTCCGTTTGACATGGATATTCTGCGAAACCAAAAAACATGCAACAAACAGGAACTGGCATTGGGCACTGGATCAATATGCTAGTGCCAAAAATAGTATAAAAAGTTGCCAAAATTATATGAAAGTTGTAGAATATTAGCATGAAACAATCAAAAATTGTAGATACGACGGAGACGTATCAATGGGCTATAATGACCCTCCACCATGTAGGCCAAAACACATGCCAAATTCACTTTTGATGCATTTAGCATCGATGCCCTCCATTTCTCACCTGGTGCCCCAAAAGAAGTTCAGGGCATCGAAGAGCCTACTTCTTCCGGTGCCAAATTAACTCACGCAATGAAAAACACTTGCATGGGAGAGGGAGAGGACTGAAGCAATAAAAGAACACTTGTTTGGGAGAGGGAGTGGTTGGTGTAGTCAGTTTGATTGATTTGCTTATACATGCGGGTCTGCGTGCACAACGGTGCTAACTCTCTCACATTTCTAGAGCGGTGCCAAAATATTTTGATTTGACATTTATGCGTATTATGTGGCATACTTTTGAGAAGTATGGCATCGGCCACATAGGGGAAGGCAACAAATGCCCAAGCTCTTCACGTGCTCCTAGGTAAATGAGACGAAAGAGAAAGAGTGAAAAATTATCACTAGCCTTAGAGCCAAGCCTATCGTATGAGCAAATGATATTGGTACCTCTTGATGACACAACAATCATATACAGCCAGCTGCTCTAATATTCTCTTCTTTTGCAGATAAAAATAGACATGGAAATGAATAATGTGTTGCACTATATATAACAATCTCACCAAATCCCTTGTTCTACCGAAGCAGCACATCTAAGATTAAATTGGACAGGTTCTTTGTTCTAGATGCAAGTGTGCTCAAGGTAATGAGTTTTGGCGTTCTCTGGCGCAACAATGAATGGTGTGCTGATCACCGCAATCATCTAAGCCTAAATGACAAAGGCTCTGCAGAGCCTGAATTTGTTTTTGAAACATCAAGTCACAAGAGACTCAAAAATTTATTTGCCCATTAGTGACTTCTCAAGGCGGTGGATTTTAGCTTGTACGATAATGCTGCATCCACCTAAAGTAAAGAAAGTTCTTACGTAAACTTCCTAATTGTTCCCTCTTCGTAGGTGCAACATTACTCCTAGCATTTGTAATATCAGTTTGAAACGTGTAATATTACGACTATCCGGCACGATGTACTTTACAATAAATGTTCACGTGCCTAGGTGCGGTAATAATATACCTATTACTCGAGTACAACATTTACTACTACTCGTGGCAACGCACGGGAAATTATGTCGGACACGGCTAGTTGTAAGCAGGCTAGCTCTACAGCCATGATGATAGTGACTGCATGGTGAGGCTTACTATGGTATGCCGAACAAGCTGCCTACACTCAGGTATCATCTCCGGCGCAGGGTCTTGTCACTTCAATGTGAGGAGCAGCACATAATAATTTTACCAACGGGTCGTACAGTACTACTATTACTACCGCCGTCTGGATTTAGTAGTACTACCACCTTCGTCTGGATTTATTATTTGGCTAGCAATATCTAGTAATGCATGTCACAAAAAATATACTACTGCCTCCATAAATGAATACATGGAGTATTGTTTTATTCAGTTTTGTATGTAGTTTCCGATGAAATTATACACTCTCCCATTCGGTAGATGGCTCAAATCTGAAATCTCATCAATCAGACTACTATTGTACTCCCTCTATACTGGTGCATTAGTCATGATATGCAAACCAAATAATCCCAAAACTTTTATGCACGATGGATTAACTACCCATCTCGTTCCCTGTTTTTTGCCATGAAAGAAGAAATCAGCCAATAGGAGACGTGGGGTGCGTATTCATTCAATGACTTGAGACTACTTATTAGCACAACAAGTAGTGCTCAATTCTCTACATGCAATACCAGTAATTATAAAATAAACATCAAGTTCTCTCGTTTTCCCCCAACTTGGTCTGGGTGAGATGACTATACGGCACCGATACGGAGGGAGTAAGGGCCGAGGAGTAGATGGCCAACAAACACGTGAATGCAACGCAGTATGCACTTCTCATATAAAGGCTCCCTGCCAGTCCAATCTACGAAATCCTATGCACCTATGCACTTCTCATATAGAGATCCATTGACTAGAAGCCAGACCCATGGAGGCGGTGAGCGCGAGCATGAGCCGGCTGTGCCAGATGGTCCATGAAGCCGGCACGCGGCCCGGGACTGAGGAACATATCCAGGTCATGCTTGAGGCCACCAGGGTGAGAGGCCTCTTGGATGGCAGATTCGTCTCCTTACTCGACGAGGTCCTTGTCGGCTTCCTTGAAAAGTTCACCGCAATCAAGAAGCTCGTGAACGACCTTGACGTACGCCTCCAGCCCACGTGCCCAAGCTCTATGATGCTTGCCACCCTCAACGGCCTCTAACAACCTCTTCGACGCACTGGTGTCCCTGTGACTGTCCACCGTCGCGCCAGAGAATGGCCACCTCGAGGTCACGCTCGCCACGCAGTGCCTGGCGTGGCAAGACACCATCGACATAATCACCCACGTCTACAAGAAAATCATCCACAAGGACTACTACATGCGAGAGGAGGACGATAGGATGCTGGCTTCTTGGACTGCATTGTTGAGAAGAAAGTTGAGCTCGCCGCCAACGCTGCTGATCCTCACACGTCGGTTGGTGACCCGGTGCACGAAGGCGTGAGGATGTCGTTGACGGATCAGTATGCATCTTTTGTAATTTTCTTACCTTGTGCATCAACTTCATAACATTTGTACGTACCATGCATGAAGCGCGCCACAATCGAACTTCTTATATATTAATATTAACGTCTAATGGGAATGTTTAGCTCCCATGCAAGAAATGGGAATGGATTTCAAACTTCTGCGCGTGGTGGTTCAATTTGCGAAGGCACACACATAAACAACCAAAACAAAGTCAGTTTGGAACAAAGAGCTGCCATGTTACAATCGGAAACAGAAGTAGTATTGAAACCGTGGGCGCTCTACTAACCATTTAAGTCCTGCCATGCGTCCCTCTATTAATCGTGTGGGGTACTACCTCCGTCCCAATTTATTATTCCCCTTAGTGTTTTGTGCCAATTTTTGACGATGAATTCAATAAAAAAATAGTATCATTGGAAACTATGTTCAAATACGAATCTAACCATATAAATTTTAGTAACATAATATGCATTAAAATTTTATCAATTGACTCTATGGTCAAAATTTGACATGAAATACAAAAGGACCAACAAATCATGACAGAATCTTTGAGTAGACGGGAGGTGTGCGAGCAAACCAATGCGTAGGCTGACCCCAGACGATCGTTCCAGCCCACCCCTAAATGCATAGTCGCTAGGCATATCACTTACATGTGGGACCGCATGTAAGGAAAGCGATGATGGCCGAAATTGGCAAATCTCCCCCGCTTATCACGCGGGAAAAGCCCACCGCTGTCATTTTGAATCGTTATTTCTACATTTTGAGGGAAAATCGTTATTTCTATCTTTTGGTCGTGCCAGGAGAAGAAGCCAAGTGTGACAACTTACTAGTAGTACAAGTTCAAAAGGAAAAGCCTACCTTGTTCACATCGCACCCCCACACGGTTGGTCTAGCGCGCCACTCAAGGGGGAACGAGTGTTGTCTCGCATCTTCACTTACAAGTGGGACCGTAGTTGAGGAAACCGACTATTGACAAACCCCCACCCCACCCACTTCGCGATGGTTGAGTTTAGAGAAACGAGGAGGGAGAAGAGATAGTTGTAGAACAAACTCCAAGAAATATGTTGTCAGATGGGAGTCGTGCTGGTGGTGTGTGCCGTACTCCTGGACACGAATGCTTGTTATGGACCATGCCACCCTACTATATATCGAGGATTCGAGGTGCTAGTCATGTACGGCGAATACATTGGCATATGGCCCGCCAAACATTGTGGACAAATTTCCTGCAGTCTGTGCTAGGGAAAAAAGTGTTCTTTGATAGGGTGGAGGGCTGTTCTCATGTTTAAAACTTATCGTATTACATATATGTAGACGTAGAGATAGTGCAAAATTTTTGAAAGTCTGAATCCAAACATCAGAATGCAATTTATACCATTGATTGGACTCATCCGACGACCTAGGATGAAGGGATTTGCATCTATATATTACAAACACCCGCCCGCCGCGCAAAGCATGTGAAGCTAACTAGTAGTACTATTGTTGATTGGACTCATCCGATAACCTGTTGCAATGCACGTATAATTATGTATTCAAGAAATATTGCCACGTCGCAGCACCCCCTCTGAGAAGCAACTCTAAATCCATTCATAAATCACTACTCTTATAAAAAATAGACTTGGTGATGATGGTGTGCCTGCCATCCTGCAATAAAGGCCGTCCAATCTATATCAGACGGATAGGAAGGAAACTATGACAATTTTGCAAAAAGATACCCAAACCCCTGTCCACATTTGCAGATAAGGCCTTCCCTTGTTCATCCTTATCTCCCACAAGATAACCTACTAATATAAATGCATCTTGATGTTCCGTGTAACACACGGGCATCTTGATAGTATATATCCAAAGAATGAGCAAGCTGTATCTTTCGTCGAATGCATGCATGAGTACATATGAGAGAAATTTGCATGCGAGGGATTAAGGGAGGGAGGCGATCTCGACTTCATTGAATCCACTTCTTCAAGAAAACTTACTGCACTAGCAGTATTTCTACAAGCCGCGAAGACTGGACGGCACTGTAGCACATCATATCACTCTAACCCACTAGGCCAAGCTTGCCAGCCTAACGCGCGGGAAAGCCCCACCCTCATCATTTTTTTTGGATTTCTATCGATCGATCACATGAACATAGCCTAGCTTAGTAAGTTTGTCAAAGGCATCATTTAGTATTACATACAACAAGTCATCAATGTACAATGACAATGAGGATACATTATACCAAAGTTTTTATCACACATCAAATAACAAAGCAATGAAATAAACTTTAGGTCAACCAATCCTTGGCGTTGGAAATGCTTGCTTTGAACCATAAGTAATTCTCTGGGCAGGGCCAGCTATTGTCAATATCGAGACCAATGCAAGACTCGTCATCCAGGGTAAACCGTCCTATATCATGACGCATATGGTGATAGCCAGGGTAGAGAACCATAGCAATGTCCGACGTATAGATACAGTTGCTTCTCATAAATGGTAGTAACATTGTGCCAACAATAGTTGGATCGTCTTTCACCATCATTAGATAGTTTAGTCCAAGGAAGAGCGAGTTTTCTCCAAGACTATGAATATTGAACCAGGCACAAGGTGTTGGCGTTAGCGCACTAGTATCCATCCCAAATACCCTGCAACGGATGTTGGAATAGGTCTGGAGAGTGCGACCATGGGAGACAATACCTGCTTCCTCTGGAACATCAGCAGTGCCCTGTATATAGACAAGGAGAGGTGATCCATCAGAATAAGTTGCTAGGCGCCACTGGGTATTTAGGTCCTTCTCATCTTCATGCTCGTGATCATCATCATCATCATCTCCCCCTTGGTTATAAAATTTTGCCAAGTATTGGTGTGGGAATGTTGACAGGACCTTTGAAAACACAAGAAGGTTAAATAGTGTACGGGGATACTAAACTCACATGCATGACGAATGAAACAATTATAATTACACTGGAAGACAAACGTACCGAAAAAATTAGGATCCCATGCGAAAACAGTCCCACTAGTGGTGGAAACAAACACAATACCCTTGTATTGAAGTGCATCATAGTACACATCCGTGTATGGAAAGTGAGTATTGAGCAATATCCATCGAGTCGAAGGAATAAGGACGGAAACAAGATGTCGAAGATAGAGACAACACAAGCGTTCCTATAATCCCAAGAGCATTTGGGAACTCGACAAATTGCTATCTTCTATAGATGATAATCACCATGATCTTATTTGAACGTACGTAGATCATCTGTGTGCTCAACCTCAGGGAAGTCTGAGATTTTTGAAAGTGGAACCCGATGACGAGTGTACACATTCACAAGTTCCCACTTGCAGTTGTACCCAATATAAACAACCGAATCTCCATTTGCGCCTGCCCAGGCCTTACCCATAAGCGATGGCATCTTAACATCACACATATCATTTTCAAGGGGCATTAACTTGCACATGGCAAGGTTTTCATCGTCCTCGCTCCAGTGAGCAAGGCCATTGGGTTCCTTGTAATGATGGTATTTGTTGAGTCGAGAATGGTCTTGAACGAACCTCCCATGCTAGCCGAGGTCATGACGTCGCACTGATGAATGAGCTCCTCCACCATGTCATCTCATATCAGGGCAAGATCGGGGTCGTTTCCTGCCTGTTCCCTCCATCGAGAAGACGAGCAATGGCAGAAGGAAGAGTCAAGGAAAATGGAGGGAGTAAGAGTGTGTGATAGTAGTTCCATATCGAGAGGAAAAGGCGAAGAGGCGGTGGACGGCTGCCACGATACAGGAAGAGGCTAGTGGGGAGCGGACGGTCACCACGGTATAGAAAGAGGCGGCCCAGCCTACATAACTGTCCGTTCGGAAATTATACAAAAGGACTCGTCGTCATCTCACTGACATGTTGGAACGGGACCACATGTCAACAAAACATGGTGTGTCATTTCTCGTGCGAAATGCGATTTGGCCGCTTTGGCCCGAGGTGCCTCATTATTTCTGAACTTTATTTTTTATGGCGTGTCATTCAGTTTTGAAGCACAATTAATTGGTACTGTATGCAGAGAAAATATAAACTACTCTACCACTACTCCACCTCTAGTACTAGTATCAAAAAAGATATATAGGCTGGAGCTTCAACGCTTGTGTGCTAAGGGCTGCCCACTTGCTTCTCACACTATCACCCTCTCTCCAAATCTAAAAAAGATGGCGGTGCCCCCCTCTCTCCCACCTCACCGGTTGTCACTGATCCACAAGGATTCCATCCACTTGGGAAGAAAAGGACGTGCAGCGTTGACCCACTCGTTATCGATGAGCAAGGTCACACACTGACGAAAAGGCCGTCCTATCAGACCTAGCGCCCACACGCGATGACCAACGAATACGCCTTTGTATGGGCGAAGAACATAATGCATCACACACATAAAAGTGCCGGGTGCTTCAGATAAATTCATCACCCTTTTGAATGTGGATTTGGTAGTAGACACTTTTAAGATCAATCTTAGAGAAAATGGTGGCTCCGCTAAGCTCATCTAGCATATCAACAAGGCGAGGAATAGGATATCGATAATGAATGGTGATAGCATTGATGGGATGGCAATCAGAACACATGGGAAAACTACCGTCTTTCTTAGGTAATAGTATGACTGGTACGTCACCAAGACTTAAGCTTTCATGTTCATGCTGTCGGATTTCGGGCTCCGCGGACCCGTGATAGATTCGAACTCTAGGGTGCATGCAAATAACTCAACCTGCCCAGTCTGCCTACTCACCAATATCACGGCCTAGCTCGCTGAACAACAAGGAAATGTGACACAACAGTTTACTCAGGTTCAGGCCACCTTGCGGTGTAAAACCCTACTCCTGCTTTGTGGTGGATTGGCCTAGAGGGGCTGAGCATGAACTAGTACAGTGGAAGAATAACCTTAGGAGGTGTGCTCTTGAGATGGTGAGCTGGTCGGGATGGAATGGATCCCCTCCTTCTCTACGGTGGTGGCTAGGCCCTATTTATAGTGGCCTTGGTCCTCTTCCCAAATGAAGGCGTGAAGGGCTCCCACAACGGCCAAATTCGAAGGGAAACAACTAGTACATCTTATCCTAACTAAAGTAATCTTCGCCTACAAAGCTTCTGGTCGTGATGCTGTGGTGGGCTCGGTGATGACCTCCGTCCTGCCGTCCTAGCGGTCTTGGTCTTGTTGCACAAGAATGGAAACCTTTGGTTGATATCTCGGGACTCCGCGCCTGCACTTGCCTCCTTAGCACCGAAGAGGGAACTGCTGTCCTGCGCCCACTGGCGCCCGCCTGGCCTTGGTCGTCATGGCTCACGTCATCCGAACCTCACGAGGTGTGACTTGCATAGAGATCTCCGCTCCCCAGGAGCCAGCCTGAGGAGGCCGCTCCTCCTGGTGGCCTTGGTGTCGTCCACCTCGCGATGCTTGGCCCCTCGCGAAGGTCTTGAGTCGTTGATGCTGAAGGTGGGCCGTACCAGGCTGTCGATGAAGCCACGCCGTGGGCCGCAGGCAGGCAAGTCAGGATACCCCGTTCTCAGAATGCCGATAGTAGCCTGGGGCCTAGGCACGCTCAAATTTGGCATCGAGGCAAAGCCAAAGGGCAAGAGCGGAGCACAGCAGGCCCAAACCGTATGCGGCCTTGGTCGACACGTGGCGCTTGATTGGACGTGGGTGCCTTCGTTTCCCCATGCTGGCTCTGCAACTGTCCCGGGCTGACAAAAAGGCTGGCGCTTGCCACTAAGCCTTCATCACCTTCCCTTTGTCTTGCTCCAGATCCCCTTCTCCCTCTACTTAGAGAGCCTCCAGATCTGTCGAAACTTTAACCCGAGCTCTCACCGATGGCCACCGACAAGGTGAAGCCTGCCGCTCCTTCTGTGTGCCAGGCTCCCTTGTTTGAGCTGGCCCTTAGTGTGTCCTTCGTTACTAAGGAGAAGCATCTTACTGTTGCGCTCCCGCTGACGGCGGTAGTGCCAACCAGGGAGGGGAGACGATGCTCCGGGTCGGCTCTGCCGATTTGAAAGCTTTGGGGGAGAACTTCTTCCCCTTCTTCCTACACAGCGTTTCACTGGGCTTGTTCCCCCCTTCTCCAGTTTCTTCTATGCCATCCTCAATCATTACGGGCTCAACACCGTCCATCTTCATCCCAACTCCATCCTCCTCCTGTCAATCTTCGCCTTCTATTGCGAAGCATTTGTGGGGGTGATGCCCTCTGTCACGCTCTTCCGCCACTTCTTCTACCTTCGGCTGAGCGGCTCCCAGTGCTCCGGGTGCGCCAGCTTCATCACAGCCCAAAGTGATGTCTACTACACAACTTCATTCTTGTAGACACGTATTGGGCCTCCAAGCGCAGAGTTTTGTAGGACAGTAGCAATTTTCCCTCAAGTGGATGACCTAAGGCTTATCAATCAGTGAGAGGTGTAGGATGAAGATGGTCTCTCTCAAACGACCCTGCAACCAAATACAAGAAATCTCTTGTGTCCCGAACACACCCAATAGAATGGCAAATTGTAAAGGTGCACTAGTTCGGCAAAGAGATGGTGATAAAAGTGTAATATGGATGGTAGAAATAAATTTTTATAATCTGAATAAATAAAAACAGCAAGGTAGAAAATAGTAAAAAGGCACAAAAGCGGTATTGCAATGCTTAAAAACAAGGCCCAGGGTCCATACTTTCGCTAGTGCAATCTCTCAGCAATGCTAACATAGTTTGATCATATGATTATCCGTCAAAGTACAGCAAAGAATCACTCCCAAGTTCCTATTAGTGGAGAACAAAAGGTAGGAATTGTTTGTAGGGTGTGAAGCCACCTCAAAGCTATTCTTTCCGATCGATCTACTCAAGATTTCGTACTAAAATAACACAAAGCTATTGTTTCCGTTCGATCTATCCTAGAGTTCGTACTAGAGTAACACCAAAGCCTATTCATATTCATAATAATCAATCCACACAAAGAACTACAAAGGGACCTCAAAGTTTCCATCAGAGAAAAACGTGCATCAACCCCTATGCATAGATTACACCAATAGCACCACGGGAATCTGCGAGTTGGATGCCACAACATATATCAAGTGAATCAATAAGATACCCAATTCTCACCTCAAGTATTCATACAACAAGACATATATCATGTGTTCTCATCTCTAAATATTCAATCCGACATGGCAAAACTTCAAACGGTAAAGATTGAATTCATCACAACAAGAGTATAGAGGGGAGAAACATCATGTGATCCGACTATATTAACAAAGCCCATGATATAGATCACGAGAGAGAGAGAGAGAGATTAAACACATAGCTACTGGTACAAACCCTCAGCCCCGAGGGTGGACTACTCCCTCCTCATCGTGGTGGCTGCCGGGATGATGAAGATGGCCACCAGAGATGATTAACCCCTTTCGGCAGGGTGCTGGAACGGGTCCAAATTGGTTTTTGGTGGATACAGAGCCCTATGGCGGCGGAACTTCTGATCTAGGTTAACCCCGAAGGGTTTCGGAATATTTGGGAATTTATAGTGCAAAGAGGGGGTGCGGGAGGCCACCGAGGTGGGCACAACCCACCTGGGCGTGCCAGGGGGCCTTGCATGCCCTGGTGGGTTGTGCCCCCCTCGGGGCACCTCCTAGGTCCTGCTTTGGCCCATCGGGAGTCTTCTAGCCCATAAAAAATCCACAAAAAGTTTCGCGGTGTTTGGACTTCGTTTGATATTGATTTTCTGCGATGTAAAAAACAAACAAAAAACAACAACCGGCACTGGGCACTGGGTCAATAGGTTAGTCCCAAAAAAATGATATAAAGTTGCTATAAAATGATTGTAAAACACCCAAAAATGATAAAATAACAGCATGAATACTTCATAAATTATAGATACGTTGGAGACGTATCACACAGCGGCAACACCATCTCGAGGGCTGGGAAGAAGGTGGAAGACTTCTGGCACAAGTGGGTCTTCATGGACGCCAAGCGCCCCCATGTTCTGCTGGAGCCACTGACCGCACTGCCGGTGAACCTGGACCAGTGGGCTCACGAGAAGCTCACCGATTGCCGGGCGGAGTACCTGCTGGAGAAGATCACGGTGGACCTGGAGGTGGAGAAGCTGACAGGGGCCATGATTGTCAAGGAGTTCCTGATGCAGCGCCTGGCTCTGCTGCAGGCGCACTCGCACCCCTTGTTGAGCTTCAATGGCGAGGAAGACGACTTCCAGTTGCGCCCGGACAAGCTGTCTGATGAGGAGCTGAGCAAGGCCACACAGACCTTGCTCGAGAAGGACCAGGGCGTCCCAATGAAGCCCATCTCCCCTTGTATCGCCATGACCTCGGGGAGAAGGTGGCCACCGCCATGCCTATCTTCAATGAGCATGGGCTTGTGCCGCTAAAGACTTCCGAGCCCCCGGGCTCCCCGGTGCCGGTGTCCTCCGGTGAGTCTGGTGAGGAGGAGAAGGCAGACTCAGAGGCGACCAGACACCATAACTTAAATACTCAAGCATACCAACAAGCAACCATGTCTTTCAAAATATCAATGCTAAAATAAGTTATCCCTAGCCCATCATGCTCAATCATTGATCCATTCATGAAACACACTCGTTTATTAACTACACCTAATGCTCAAGTATGATCATAGTGCCTCCTAGTTGGTGCTTTATAAGAGAAGATAGGGAGTCAAATAAAAAATAAAAATTGCATAATGTAAAAGAAAGGCCCTTCGCAGTGGAAAGTAGGGATTTGTAGAGGTGCCAGAGCTCAAAGCGAAAATTGAGAGATAGAAACATTTTGAGAGACATACTTTTCCCTCCAACGAAAATGACTTAGAGTTCCCAACACTTACCATGCTAGATATATCATAGGCGGTTCCCAAACAGAAAATAAAGTGTATTCTATTTTCCACCATACTTTTACTTTCCATGGCTAACCGTATCCACGGGTTCCGTCCATACCAACACTTTCCAAGGAATTAATCATTTGACATCATAAAGTAAATTCAATTTTCATTTTGGGACTGGGCATCCCTAATACCATTCCCTTACTCTCGTGCAATGACAAGTGGATAAACACTCATCATGAGAATAACACATCTAGCATTGAAACTATTAGCCACCCCTCACCGCCTCGCAAGCAGTACGAGAACACAAAAGAGAAATTTATTTTGAATATTAGAGATGGCACATACAAATTTGCTTAGAACGTCAAAAGAATACTGCATATAGGTAGATATGGGAGACTCATATGGAAAAACTAGGTAAAGGGATTTCTTTAGCCAGCCCTCACTGCCTCACGAGCAGTACGAAGTTGTTTTCTTTCGCCGTTTGACTTTCGTTGCTTCATTCGATTTGATTCTTTTTGCCAACCGGAGTTCTTATGTCAGGACCCTGATCCTAAGTCGCACCGATCTAGCATGTAACACAACATATCACTTTGCGGCCTCACGCACGGTGTTCCCACGGGTGCCACCTTACCTGGCCCGGAACCGTTTGCGCCTTTTGGCTCACGTATATGATAGTGTCGCTAGCATCCATATGACAAAGAACCCTGGCCGACATGGCTAGTCGTGAAACCAAAGCGGCACTAACCCATGGGGACATGCATACATGAATCAACCTCGAGCATGTCGGTCAACAGCGTGTGAATCCGGGCTGTAGCACTGGGCTAACAGGACTCCGATAACCCGGGCTGTAGCAGGCTAGACAGGACTCTGGATGTCACCGCGTGACATTTCCCCGAAGGGACAGACATGGGAACAAAGTGAAACACATGCCGGCCAGTCAAGTGTCCTGAGCAGTAGTGCTGGGCTAGCAGGACTCCGGTGAACCGGGCTGTAGCGGACTACTATGGCTCAAGAAAGCACTAGACTACATTTCCCCATAAGAGAGGCTGCCGAGGATAAACAACTAGATTGTCGGATCCCACACATACCAAGTATTTCAATCATACAAACAATAGGCTCGATATGTGTAAATACAACATGGCATCACAACAAGACTCTATGACTCAAGTATTTATTCATTAGGCTCCGAGGAGCGAGATATTACAAACATGGGTCTCATGACCCAACATTCAGAGCATACAAGTCAAAGCACACGCGGAAGCTTAACTTGTCTGAGTACAGACAACTACAAAAGAAGAAGGCTCAGAAGCCTGACTATCTACAAGATCCTGCCGAGGGCACAAGATCGTAGCTGAGGTATCACGCTAAATGTCGAAGTCCACACGGAACTACTAGCGAGACTGAAGTCTCTCTGGAAAACATAAAATAAGCAAACGTGAGTACAAATGTACCCAGCAAGACTTATGCATCGGTATCATCAAAGGGATGGTGGAGTTTAACTGCAGCAAGCCAGCTTTGACTCGGTGGCTATCCAGAAACTACGACTGCAAGTAACTCTTTTGAAGTGGCGCACACGAGTCCACATATTCACCATATCAATACTCCACTATGGATCCGCTCCCGTCGCCCTACGAGAAGGCCATCCATAACACTCACGCTTATCTTGCGCATTTTAGAGTATCCACTTTCACTTGTCTATGAACTATGCAAGGGGTCCAAGTTTCCATATCCAGGAATTCGGCTATTCGAATAGATAATGATAGCCCTGCAGGGGTGTACTTCTTCACACACGCTCCCGCCACTTACCACCATGTACACCACGTGTATCTCGGCAACCTTCAAGCGGAAGCCTGGTGAGGGAGTCGGCCACGACCTGACTAACCAACAAGTCTCTAGTCCAGGTTTATCGCCTATTCGGGTTCCATCTGCAAGGAGATCCGGCCGGGGTGTCGCTCACGGCCCCAAATGATGTGAGCAGGGTTCCCAAGCCCACCATCCGGGTGCCACTTGGTACACCGTGCCACTGTGCCTAGTCTGTCCCAAGCCCACCTGTACTGGGTGCCACTTGGTAGACTACTAACACTACCTACAAACACCAGAAACTAGTTGCAACTCCTGGACAGAGATCGAGTTGATTAATAAGTCGAGAGAGCTTGGAGCACCCGGAGCCCAATGTGTGGTAGTAACTTTTCATGGATCACAAACACAGAACTCAGTTCCTGAGGACGACTGCAATTAGACAACCCACCATGTACTCTTACATGGCCTCTCACCGCTACCTTTACCAAATCGTGTTTACACACTTAGCTCACACACAGTAAGACATGTTCACCACATTCCAATTCATTCCCGATGAATCAGACCTGACTCAACTCTAAGCAATAGCAAGCATGACAAACAAGCATGAATGAGTAGGCACATCAGGGCTCAAACAATTCCTACTCATGCTAGTGGGTTTCATCTATTTACTGTGGCAATGACAGGTCATGCAGAGGAAAGGGGTTCAGCTACCGCAGCATGTAACAGTTGAAACGGTGTTGCCCTTAATGCAGTAAAAGAGAGCAGGAGCGAGAGAGTGGGATTGTATCGGAATGAACAAGGGGGTTTTGCTTGCCTGGCACTTCTGAAGATAGTATAGCTCTTCATTGGTGTCATCGATCTCATCGTTGAAACCACGTCTACTGAGACGGGACAATCACCGACCAGCAAAGAAGGAACACAATCAATGCAATGCACATTCACATGAATGACATGTCATGTTAAGGTACTGAATTTACCTAATGCAATATCTAGCCAAGTTAATTGAAGTGGAACTCAAACAAGAGCAAATTCCAACTCCAAATGTTATTTCATAAATTGCCCTAATCATCATTTGTCCTATTCAGTGAGGTTAACTTGTTCAAACATGCATGAAAATCCCATATTCAGCTTCTTTGGATTTTTCTGATAATTTTTCCTATATAATTTATTTCATTCTAAGCTACGGTTGAATTTCTATGATTTTTAAAATTTAGGCAATTTCTGGAATTTCCTGATTTATTTTAAAACCAGAAAATCAGTTACTGCGTCATGCTTCCGTCAGCAAGTCAATAGCACTGGCTGGAGTCAAACCTGACGTGTGGGGTCCACACGTCAGTGTAACAGGGCAGGAACAGGGGCTGACCAGTGGGCCCAGGTCAACGTTGACATGGCACGGTCAAACTGACACGTGGGGCCGGCTGTATTAACCTAACCTAAACAGAGAATAAATCCGGGGTTAACTAGGGCACGGGGCCCACTGTCATGTCCTAAGGTTAGCCTAATAGCGTAATTAGTACTAATCTAATCTGCCACGTCAGCTTGCCGGAGTTTGGCCGGCGGCGACCTCAAACCGTGGTGGCGTTCGCTCGGGATTGAGCTACGGGCGACCATTTGCCTCGCCGTTTGCGTCTAATGGCAGTAGTGAGTGCGGCGCATCCAGCAGGGCAGACGGCGGAGGCTGGTATGGCCGGAGTAGGCGGCGGCGGGGAGCTAGGCGGTGGCCGGAGTTCGGGGTTGGTGCGGGTTGGCGCTAGGGGGCACGGTAGGTCGAATGGGTGGGCGCGCCCGGCTCCTGGAAGCGTGCTGAGCACAGCGGTGTGCTCCGCTTCGAGCTACCGTGGCTCTAGCCACGACGGCGATGAGGCACAACGGCGGCGAGCTTCGGGTGCTCGCGGGGCAGCAGCTACGGGGCGAAAACGACGGCGTGGTTAAGGGGGAAAGGACCGGGAGCTCACAGTGAGGCCGATGACAGGCTCAGCTGGCTCGTGGGCGACCGGAAGGCAACAAATCCGTCGATGGAGTCCAGCGGTCGTGCTCGGGGAAGACGACTCGTGGCGGTGATGTGGGGCTCCCGTGGTGGCGTGGCTCGGAGTGGAAGAGAGAGGGGGTCAAGGCGGAGCCTCTAGAAACGCTGGGTGGACTAGGGAGGGCCGGTGGCCATGGCTACGGTGAGCGCCGGCGATGGTGGCGCTCGGATGGTCGTGTGCGAGAGAGATAGAGGAGGGGAGAGACGATGGGAGAGGTCGAGAGAGGGTCCAGGGGGCGCGTGGCGTTGCGGAGGAAGGCCAGGGCGATGAGGGGGCAGCCAGGCAGGCAGCTGCCGTCGTGGCACGCCGCGGCGCCGTGGCTGTCTTCTCCTCTGCCTTCTGGCAGGAGGAAGAGGATGCCCGTGCCTCGGTGGGCTAGCCAGCTGGCTGGGCCGCCAGCTGGGCCGGCCAGGTAAGTGGCTGGACTTCTCTCTGTCTCTCTCTGTCCTTTCTAATTTTATTATGTTTTTCTATTTTCTGCTTTATGTTTGCAATTAAAATACCAACCAAAACACTTTGGTTAATTCTGTAAAAAATTTTGAGGAATATTTGAATTATTTCCAAACCACACAATAAATTTCAGAATATTTGGAGCAACCAATATTTGATGGTAACTTTTAAGCTCCAACTCAAATACCATAATGATTTAATTCAATGACCAAAATGTCCTGAAAAAATATGCATCATCTCTGGTAGAGGCTTTCACCTTTTTCCATAAATCACGAACATTTTAAAAGGATATTTTGAGGTCATTGAAAATATTTTGGTTGAACCTATTTGATTTCTTTTAGGTGCTAGGGTTTGATCAATCCCCATTTCAAGTTTATTTAAATTGTAAACATGATGACATGAGAAACAAGCAAAGGCAACAGGGGCTGAGCTAGGGCTGTGACAACTCACCCCCACTAAACAAGAATCTTGGCCCGAGATTCAAGACGTGAGGTAAGAAGATAGAGGGGACACAAAGCCGACACGATCTTCATGATCCAATTGCCCTCATCGAGGATGTTGATTCGTTCCATCATGTTGATCTTGATGTCCTCGCTTTGAGATCTTCATCCACGCGATCATGATGGGAAGAAACTCTACAGAAAATGATCTCCTCGAATATTGAGCACTCAGGATCAACTCACGAAATGAGATACTGAAACATCTCTCGAGCTGATACACAAGACAAACATTTGGAATGCGGAAACGTAGCAGATGACAAAGGTTCAATTTGGTAGGCAACATCTTCACGTTGGAGTAGGATAGTGCATGGTTTCAAAGTAGCGAGGAGATAATTGCCATGATTCCATAACAGGACACCTTGGGGGAGGTGACTCATGGAACTATTACCTTAAGTGGCAAAAAGAATTACTTTTGATTCAAAGATCATTAAAACTCTTCATACCAGCTTAAGGCAAATTACAATTGATTGTTTGAAATAGTTCGAAGAAATGGCATACTCGGACTAGAATGGATGATGTGGACTACCTTGTTGAAGACAACGGAAAGGATAATTTGCTTATCATCGGAGGAGGAGGGGACCCATGGTAAGTCCACTTTTGAAGATGATCCTGAACAATAACTGCTGAGGTGCAAGCTGGGAACAAAATGCAAATGTTGGGAATGATTCTAGTAACTGGGAGAAACCCAACATTAGAGAGAGATTCCACTACTGGAAAGGTTATAGCATAATCGAGGAAACTGAGAGCAGATCCCAATTAATGCCGACGATAAATCCTAGTGATTGCGCGTGCTCTCAAGAACTTGAGCATTTCCATATTCATCAAGGTTCTACCAACATCCGTGTCAAGGATCCTGGAAACACATCTTACTACCTTGACAAATAGTGATGGACAATGCAGATGCATAGAAAGACGCCCCTTTCTCAGATTTCACCTTAGCGAGGCCAAGGGAATGAAATCTGGATGATCGATCGAGAGACATTTAGCACTCCGCTTCTAATGTTCTCCTTGATGTGCTAGGATAACCCATTTATTGATATGGTTTGGTATCTAGGACATCAAGTAAAAGGTCGGACTTCGGGAGCACAAGAATCCATAAGGATTAACTACGGAGGTAAATCCTACGAAATCCTTATGGGGAGGTGGCCAACTTTCTTCAATCAAGATACTACAATAATAGGTCTTCCGGCTGGATGTGTTGGCCACGACATCCACTTTACCGGTTATCGAGGGACCAATATTATAGTTCTTGGAAAATGCTCCAACCATCATATCTGCCTGAGATTCAGATCTGGTTGGTGTCAGGATATTCCAGACTCATCGAGTCTAGAAAGGAAGAATTGCAACACAAATCGACGAGACGACGTTGCGAGATTCTCGGGGAATGAACTGCGATAGCAAGCTCCAAAACATGAGTTGGTTCTGCTACAACATGTGAACATGTTGTCCCATACAAGTATGACCACATAGTAGTCTTATAATAAAACACTATCGAGTTCAGGTTAGAATCCATCATCAAGGATTTCGTAGTCTTTACGCGCGCTAGACTTCTTTTCCTTGAGCAAATCAATCAGTGGCTTGGGGTGCTAGGAATTACACATGGAGTGGAGGTAATCAATCTACCAAACCACAGAATACTTCGCACATGCATGATTGACTTGGGACGATTCCAGGGGAAGCAAAACTAACTTTGTCAAATTCACGGCGGCAACTTGCACCTAATGCACGTGAACTTAGAGGAAGTCACTACTTTCATCCAAGCATAAGCTTCATGAACGGAACACGAAGGCATTGCTTACAAAGTTTGCAACACTAGGTTGATGTTCAATATGAATCATGGGGGAGACAAAATGCTACTGATGGGCTCAACAACAAATCATCGAAATTTCCATATCACTGGACTTCCACGATCATGTGAACACTGTGGTAGCATTGGTCAGACCAAAAGATGTAATGGTGTATGCTCGAGGGATCAACCACGAGTAAGACAACATTACGAACATTGTTGGTTCTGATTTGACTTGACGATGGCCCATACTTAAGTCAAAGTTTGGACAAAACAATAGCTCCACCAATTGGTCATGGAGATCAATCGATGAAGATATCATCTTTCTTCAACACACATATACAAAGAGATATCCCTTTGGAAAGAACTAATTCGGATATAGCCTTTATCTTCCAACTCTCCAAGTTGTTGTTTAGCTTAACCAACTAGCTCAGGGTATCCAACACAGATTCTTGGAGAAAGAGTGGTTTATTGGAAAACCAACTTGATCACGAACTCAACATATCGGTCAGTGGACGACCTGGTGATACTCCCATGAAGATATCTGAAAAATCACGAATCACCGATATGTCTCTAAGCTCGAGAACAATCTTGCTTTTCAAGGCAAGACGACATGATCAGAAGAGTAAGGGATTGAATAATCCTCACTCCTTGATCGAAGAGTGCACCAGAAATAAGGACTAGGTAGCACGATCAATCTTAGGATGATGATTTAATAACCATCACACTAAGAATGATAGTGTTGTCCATTAACTGCCAAGCAACGGGGTTGCTAGGGGTATTGATTTCACACATCACAATTCACTTGTCGGTATTCCGGTTACAATAACACGGGAACCGAGGAATGAACAATGATGGCAAGAAGTATTACTGCGTCAAAAATTCATAAGAGGTGGTGCAATTCTCATGACACTCTTGACATAAAGATGGGAACACTCCAAGGTAGAGCAAAGCAAAAGCTGGATTGGCATTTTGATCCACGGAATACAATTGCTTTGACCCAATCCTAGATATGGATGAGGTTCTGGAGTTTGCCTCTCCTAGTCATTCTGAAATAGAATGGCTTGATGGACCACAAGAGTAAAAGGCACTGATAAACACGAATGCACACATACTCTTGACTATCAACTGATAGGCTAAGGTCGGAATACAACTAAAGGGGGACAACTCGAGGAACATATAATTGTTTTTGTGTTGTGGACGCATGGATTAGTATGTCGAACAAGTTCAACATATTTCTTCCGGATAACCCATGCAGGAAAAGAAGGACTGGCAGATTCACAATTTGAATGGAGAACTCGTCAGGACCACTTTAATTGTGATCTTTTGGTTCAACGAACTTCTGCCATAAGCAGTTCATGGTATTTGGAAGAAGGAAATACCATGGACCTCAAGGACTATCACAAGGTTACTAATATCTTAAGGGAACTAGCAAATACTATCAACATGAGGTAAGTAGGGTGAATCTCGGGTTCAAGAACCCATGAGTAGAATACCTACTACTAAATGGCATCACAGGATGCTTTCGAGAATGGTGGCCAGAATCATCACACCGGAACACAAATCATGGCTAGATTACTAGGTAATCTTCTAAGACACTTAGGGTCGTAATAATAACTCCAACTTAAATGTCGAGGCAAAAAATTACCTCAACGCACCGGATAGTGTGGTTAGACTGGCCCAAAAGACATCGAACACAGGAGAAAGGGATTTGCAAATGCATCAGATTGTTTAGAAACCTGGGATGACTCGGACAGCATAACGGTTGTAAATGCTCAAAATGATTTGAGACATCCTGCAAAATGGTGGCATAACCACTCAACATCACAATATCATGATTCTGAGATCAACTGTCATCACACGGAGGTAGTAGAAACTGAACTGGGCTTAAATCCATCAATCCTATAAGTCTACGGATTAGTAACACGTCATCCTAATAGATAGATGAGAAGGCCTAGTTCTTAATCCCCGTAGAAGAGAAGAGGATGACTCAGATCAGAGGGTATAAGGTAAAGGAGTAAAAGGAGCCTTACGTTCCCTTCCACAATAAATTCCCTTATATAACTAAAGCATTTCTAGACTCAACTTCGACCAGTTTGGCTTGGTAAACCTACAGGCAGTCAGGCTCTGATACCAACGCTGTCAGGACCCTGATCCTAAGTCACACCAATCTAGCATATAACACATCATATCACTTTGCGGCCTCACGCACGGTATTCCCACGGGTGCCACCTTACCTGGCCCGGGACCGTTTGCGCCTTTTGGCTCACGTATATGATAGTGTCGCTAGCATCCATATGACAAAGAACCCGGGACGACATGGCTAGTCGTGAAACCAAAGCGGCACTAACCCATGGGGACATGCATACATGAATCAACCTCAAGCATGTCGGTCAACAGCGTGTGAATCCGGGCTGTAGCACTGGGCTAACAGGCCTCCGGTAACCCGGGCTGTAGCAGGCTAGGTAGGACTCCGGATGTCACCGCGTGACATTTCCCCGAAGGGACAGACATGGGAACGAAGTGAAACACATGCTGGCCAGTCAAGTGTCCGGAGCAGTAGTGCTGGGCTAGCAAGACTCCGGTGAACCAGGCTGTAGCGGACTACTATGGCTCAAGAAAGTACTAGACTACATTTCCCCATAAGAGAGGCTGCCAAGGATAAACAACTAGATTGTCGGATCCCACACATACCAAGCATTTCAATCATACACACAATATGCTCGATATGTGTAAATACAACATGGCATCACAAGAAGACTCTATGACTCAAGTATTTATTCATTAGGCTCCGAGGAGCGAGATATTACAAACATGGGTCTCATGACCCAACATTCAGAGCATACAAGTCAAAGCACACGCGGAAGCTTAACTTGTCTGAGTACAGACAACTACAAAAGAAGAAGGCTCAGAAGCCTGACTATCTACAAGATCCTGCCGAGGGTACAAGATCGTAGCTGAGGTATCAAGCTAAATGTCGAAGTCCACGCGGAACTACTAGCGAGACTGAAGTCTCTCTGGAAAAAATAAAATAAGTAAACATGAGTACAAATGTACCCAGCAAGACTTACATCAGAACTATCTACATATGCATCGGTATCATCAAAGGGGTGGTGGAGTTTAACTGCAGCAAGCCAGCTTTGACTCGGTGGCTACCCTGAAACTACGACTGCAAGTAACTCTTTTGAAGTGGTGCACACGAGTCCACATATTCACCATATCAATACTCCACTATGGATCCGCTCCCGTCTCCCTACGAGAAGGCCATCCATAACACTCACGCTTATCTTGCGCATTTTAGAGTATCCACTTTCACTTGTCTATGAACTATGCAAGGGGTCCAAGTTTCCATATCCGATGAATCCGGGTATTCGAATAGATAATGATAGCCCTGCAGGGGTGTACTTCTTCACACACTCTCTCGCCACTTACCACCATGTACACCACGTGTATCTCGGCAACCTTCAAGCGGAAGCCTGGTGAGGGAGTCGGCCACGACCTGACTAACCAACAAGTCTCTAGTCCAGGTTTATCGCCTATTCGGGTTCCATCCGCAAGGAGATCCGGCCGGGGTGTTGCTCACGGCCCCAAATGATGTGAGCAGGGTTCCCAAGCCCACCATCCGGGTGCCACTTGGTACACCGTGCCACTGTGCCTAGTCTGTCCCAAGCCCACCTGTACTGGGTGCCACTTGGTAGACTACTAACACTACCTACAAACACCAGAAACTAGTTGCAACTCCTGGATAGAGATCGAGTTGATTAATAAGTCGAGAGAGCTTGGAGCGCCCAGAGCCCAATGTGTGGTAGTAACTGTTCATGGATCACAAACACAGAACTCAGTTCCTGAGGACGGCTGCAATGAGACAACCCACCATGTACTCCTACATGGCCTCTCACTGCTACCTTTACCAAATCGTGTTCACACACGTAGCTCACAACAGTAAGACATGTTCACCACGTTCCAATTCATTCCCGATGAATCAGACCTGACTCAACTCTAAGCAATAGAAAGCATGACAAACAAGCATGAATGAGTAGGCACATCAGGGCTCAAACAATTCCTACTCATGCTAGTGGGTTTCATCTATTTACTGTGGCAATGACAGGTCATGCAGAGGAAAGGGGTTCAGCTACCGCAGCATGTAACAGTTGAAACGGTGTTGCCCTTAATGCAGTAAAAGAGAGCAGGAGCGAGAGAGTGGGTTTGTATCGGAATGAACAAGGGGGTTTTGCTTGCCTGGCACTTCTGAAGATAGTATAGCTCTTCATCGGTGTCATCGATCTCATCGTTGAAACCACGTCTACTGAGAGGGGACAATCACCGACCAGCAAAGAAGGAACACAATCAATGCAATGCACATTCACATGAATGACATGTCATGTTAAGGTACTGAATTTACCTAATGCAATATCTAGCCAAGTTAATTGAAGTGGAACTCAAACAAGATCAAATTCCAACTCCAAATGTTATTTCATAAATTTCCCTAATCATCATTTGTCCTATTCAGTGAGGTTAACTTGTTCAAACATGCATGAAAATGCCATATTCAGCTTCTTTGGATTTTTCTGATAATTTCTCATATATAATTTATTTCATTCTAAGCTACGGTTGAATTTCTATGATTTTTAGAAGGTTAGGCAATTTCTGGAATTTCCTGATTTATTTTAAAACCAGAAAATCAAATACTGCGTCATGCTTGCGTCACCAAGTCAATAGCGCTGGCTGGAGTCAAACCTGACGTGTGGGGTCCACACGTCAGTGTAATAGGGCAGGAACAGGGGCTGACCAGTGGGTCCAGGTCAACGTTGACATGGCACGGTCAAACTGACACGTGGGACCGGCTGTATTAACCTAAACTAAACAGAGAATAAATCCAGGGTTAACTAGGGCACGGGGCCCACTGTCATTGTCCTAAGGTTAGCCTAATGGCGTAATTAGTACTAATCTAATCCGCCACGTCAGCTTGCCGGAGTTTGGCCGGCGGCGACCTCAAACCGTGGTGGCGTTCGCTCGGGATTGAGCTACGGGCGACCATTTGCCTCGCCGTTTGCGTCTAATGGTAGCGGTGAGTGCGGCGCATCCAGCAGGGCAGACGGCGGAGGCTGGTATGGCCGGAGTAGGCGGCGGCGGGGAGCTAGGCGGCGGCTGGAGTTCGGGGTTGGTGCGGGTTGGCTCTAGGGGGCACGGTAGGTCGAATGGGTGGGCGCGCCCGGCTCCTGGAAGCGTGCTGAGCACAGCGGTGTGCTCGGCTTCGAGCTACCGTGGCTCTAGCCACGACGGTGACGAGGCATAGCAGCGGCGAGCTTCGGGTGCTCGCGGGGCAGCAGCTACGGGGCGAAAACGACGGCGTGGTTAAGGGGGAAAGGACCGGGAGCTCACAGTGAGGCCGACGACAGGCTCAGCTGGCTCGTGGGCGACCGGAAGGCAACGAATCCGTCGATGGAGTCCGGCGGTCGTGCTCGGGGAAGACGACTCGTGGCGGCGATGTGGGGCTCCCGCGGTGGCCTGGCTCGGAGTGGAAGAGAGAGGGGGTCGAGGCGGAGCCTCTGGAAACGCTGGGTGGACTAGGGAGGGCCGGTGGCCATGGCTACGGTGAGCGCCAGCGACGGTGGCGCTCGGGTGGTCGTGTGCGAGAGAGACAGAGGAGGGGAGAGACGATGGGAGAGGTCGAGAGAGGGTCCAGGGGGCGCGTGGCGTTGCGGAGGAAGGCCAAGGCGATGAGGGGGCAGCCAGGCAGGCAGCTGCCGGCATGGCACGCCGCGGCGCCGTGGCTGTCTTCTCCTCTGCCTTCTGGCAGGAGGAAGAGGACGCCCGTGCCTCGGTGGGCTGGCCAGCTGGCTGGGCCGCCAGCTGGGCTGGCCAGGTAAGTGGCTGGACTTCTCTCTCTCTCTCTCTCTCTCTGTCCTTTCTAATTTTATTCTGTTTTTCTATTTTCTGCTTTATGTTTGCAATTAAAATACCAACCAAAACACTTTGGTTAATTCTGTAAATTTTTGTGAGGAATATTTGAATTATTTCCAAACCACACAATAAATTTCAGAATATTTGGAGCAACCAATATTTAATGGTAACTTTTAAGCTCCAACTCAAATACCATAATGATTTAATTCAATGACCAAAATGTCCTGAAAAAATATGCATCATCTCTGGTAGAGGCTTTCACCTTTTTCCATAAATCATGAACATTTTAAAAGGATATTTTGAGGTCATTGAAAATATTTTGGTTGAACCTATTTGATTTCTTTTAGGTGCTAGGGTTTGATCAATCCCCATTTCAAGTTTATTTAAATTGTAAACATGATGACATGAGAAACAAGCAAAGGCAACAGGGGCTGAGCTAGGGCTGTGACATCTTAAGTTGAACCTTCTGGTTACATCTCTTATTTGAGTTTTACCTGTGCATTAGATGAGTACTTATTGTATACTTGTTTGTTTGTCTGCGAAAGAGTACCCGGAGTGCGCCGCTTGTTACTTCGAATCGTTAGGTTTCGCGGATCATCAGCAAGGCAAGTAACACTTTGATCATACCTTTTCTACTACCCAGTTTTATTGCATTAGATCAATCCTCACACATTTCATGATTAGTATCTAATTAAATTGTGGGATGGGAAGTAGATGAGGTAGTACCTATTACCTGTTTATTATCAAACCTTTGGGAGTTACTTCTACATTTGCTTATTATGCCATGCTATGCTAGTAGACGTGGATTGGGTGAGTGATATCCATGACAGATGTGAGTTTGGTTAATTAATGGTTTATCTAAGGTGGCAGCTTAAACACACATCTGGGTGGATTGAGGCACCTAGGTATTCCAGGACTTGCCTGTTTTCCTTTGGACCGCCACCCAGGCTCAAAGGGATCATGATATTATTCATGCTAGAAACTTCCGTGTGTAGCCACAAGCTATTATGGGTTCTAGCATAGTTGACTAAGTCATGCGAACTCTTACAGTGGTAGACTAGCAGATGTAGGGGATGTAGGTGGTACGGTCTACCCGATCGTAAGGTGCTAGCGCTTCTGAAAGACTATGTCGCGGTCATCCGTCTTCTCAAACACCATGTAGTGAGAGAAACCAAACGAAGGCGATCGAGTCTTCTGGGGAAAAGTGCGCAAACCTCTGCAGAGTGTAATAAACTAATCGTGGTCAGCCGTGTCCCCGGTTATGGACATCTTTGGATTTTCATCTGAATCTCAACATGTCACTCTAAATTAATTTTGTTGGGTTATGTTTAATGATGATGCTTAATTGGGATTGAGAATGCTGTCAACCTTTCTCAATGTTTAACAACCACCATGATAGTAATTAAATTTTATTCCTTTGTAGTAGGGAAAAATTGGCTTTACGCAAAAACTGTAACCATAGAGCATTCCACCAGCCAAATATGCATATAGTATAGCTGTTTCATTTCATTACTCTCTATGTGTTACCTTGCCAGCATATTCCATGTGCTGACCCGTTTCGGGCTGCAACGTTAATGTTGCAAACTTTTCAGACAACGATTAAGGAGTTTTTTGGTCGTGGTTCTATACTCAGTGATGCCGTTGGAGTTGATGGACTCACTTATCTTCCAAGCCTTCTGCTGTTATCGTTAGTAGATGGCCTTAAGCCATATTTATTGTAATAAGTTCTCTTATGAGACACTCGATGTAATAAGTGTGTGATTTCTACTCTGCTATAAATCCTCCGAGTACTATGTGGTGTCAGCATTACTGATCCAGGGATGACATCGGAGCACAGAGATCAGACTGTTTGAGGTCTGGTCGCTACACTCAAGAACAGAAAGCAAAAAGCGGAAATAAATTTTATTCATTGGGTTGCCTCCCAACAAGCGCTATTGTTTTGTCATCCTTCTGCTTCATTCCCTTAGAGGTATTTTCATCATGAGGTTTTGTAAAAACAACATAAAACATATTACCGTAGAAACCTTAGCACTATTAAGTTGTCCGTTATCATAACCGCGTTGATTTCCGGCAACAATCCAAGAGTAATGTTGATTAACATTATTGAAAACTTGTTGGATTATAACTAGAATGGGGACTTCCTTCTTAAGATTCTCATCAAAGATTTTATTATCCCCAAGCAAATGTCTTAAGGCATAATCTCTATTGTAAAGAATTTCATCTATCACGGGCTTTTCATGATTCATACCATAAAAATCAAAGACTTCCCTAGCTTCCCATATGATGTAGTCAAACTCATTCATTAAAACAAGAGTGGCCAACTTTTTAGCCTTAGGATTCTTTATAGCAGGAAGCTCAAAAAACAATCTTTGCAAAGTAGGATGCATACAGATAAATTTAGTCTCAAGTTGCAAAACTAGTGCTGAAATAGCATCTGCATAAGATCTAGTAGTTCTAAGTATAGGAGCATCGTCAAGACTTAGATTTCCCACACAATTGAAAAATTCTTGGATACGTCCTTTTCCTATAACATTCCCTTGCCCTGAGATACAAGTTTTAGCATCCAGATTGCCTATACGTCCATCATCTATTGCTGCCATACCGAAATCACTCATGATTGCAAGCAAAGGATAGATCTGACGAGAAAATGGAAAACGAAAAAGAGGGCGGATAAAATGGCAAAATTTTGTGAAGTGGGGGAGAGGAAAACGAGAAGCAAATGGCAAATAATGTAATTGTGAGGAGATGATATTTGTGATTAGGAACCTGCTAGATGTAGATGATCCTCCCCGGCAACGGCGCCAAAAATTCCTTTTGATGCGGCTTGAAGCTACGTCAGTATTTCCCGAAAGAGGAAGGGATGATGCAGCACAACGACGGTAGGTATTTCCCTCAGTGATGAAACAATGGTTATCGAACTAGTAGGATAACCAAGCAACACTAGGTAAACAACACCTGCGCACAGATAACATATACTCGCAACCTGACGTGTAAAAGGGGTTGTCAATCCCTTTCAGGTAACGGTGCCACAAATTGGCAAACAGATGTGAAAGTGTAGTAAATATTGATAGATCGAACGTCAAATAAAATAAATTTCAGCAAGGTATTTTTGTATTTTTGGTTTAATAGATCTGAAAATAAAAGGCAAATAGAATAGATTGCAAAGGCAAATAATATGAGAAAGAGACCCCGGGGCCGTAGGTTTCACTAGTGGCTTCTCTCGAGAAAAATAGCAAACGGTGAAGAAATTACTGTTGGGCAATTGATAGAACTTCAAATAATCATGACGATATCCAGGCAATGATCATTATATAGGCATCACGTCCAAGATTAGTAGACCGACTCCTGCCTGCATCTACTATTATTACTCCACACATTCATAGCTATCAAGCATGCATCTAGTGTATTATGTTCATGGAGAAAGGGAGTAATGCAATAAGAATGATGACATGATGTAGACAAGGTATATTTATGTTGAGATAGACCCCATCGTTTTATCCTTAGTAGCAACGATACATACGTGTCGGTTCCCCTTCTGTCACTGGGATCAAGCACCATAAGATCGAACCCACTACAAAGCACCTCTTCCCATTGCAAGATAAATAGATCAAGTTGGCCAAACAAAACCCAAATATCAGAGAAGAAATATGGGGCTATAAGCAATCATGCACATAAGAGATCAAAGAAACTGAAATAACTTTCAAGGATAAAAAGAGATAGATCTGATCATAAACTCAAAGTTCAACTGATCCCAACGAACACACCGCAAAAAGATTTACATCATATGGATCTCCAAGAGACCATTGTATTGAGAATCAAACGAGAGAGAGGAAGCCATCTAGCTACTAACTACGGACGCGAAGGTCTACAAAGAACTACGGACGCATCTTCGGAGAAGCACCAATGGAAGTGGTGAACTCCTTCGTGATGGTGTCTAGATTTGATCTGGTGGTTCTTGACTCTGCGCTGGCTGGAATTGATTTTCGTCGACTCCCCTAGTGTTTCCGGAATATTTGGGTATTTATAGAGTAAAGAGGCGGTCCGGAGGGCACCCGAGGTGAGGACAACCCACCAGGGCGCGCTTGGAGGGCGCGCCCTGGTGGGTTGTGCTTCGCTCAAAGCAACCCCCATGTGCTTCTTCGGCCCATTGCATGTCTTCTAGTCCAAAAAAATCCACAAAAAGTTTCGCTGCGTTTGGACTCTGTTGGTATTGATTTCCCGTGATGTAAAAAACATGCAAAAAAATAGCAACTGACACTTGGCACTATGTCAATGGGTTAGTACAAAAAAATGATATAAAATGACTATAAAATTATTATAAAACATCCAAGAATGATAATATAACAGCATGGAACAATAAAAAATTAATGATACGTTGGAGACATGTCAGGCCTCCCTTGACGTGCGAACAACCAACATACCTTTCCTCGCCGGGCTCTTGCTCAGGAGGGGTGCGCGAAGATCAAGTTTGAGGGACCTAGCAAGGTGGCGTACGCCAGGTGTGACCTGAGCGTAGCCTCCATGCCCAGCCCCCTCGCGCAACTCTCCCAAGGGAAGAATAGCGCGCTGAGGCTGAACAGCTAGCCTGGTGGCTCTACTGAGGTTAGTGCGGCCGTGAGACTACCCTCAGTTGTTTATCACCAGCGCAGAGCATGGCGCTTCCACTCTTGCACGGGCATAGCCGCTCCTCCTTGACTGCCAGCACGAAGCATGGTACCTCCACTGGTTCGTGGGTGGGACCTCCCCTTGAGGGGAAGCTCCGGGGCGTGTATAGCCCTGCCCTGACACGTGGCTTACATGACAGGGCTAGAGGAGGTGTGTATGGGTACCAGTGATCTAGCACGGGACTCACGAGGCCCTACCTCAAGGAGAGTTGCGCCTGAATGTGGTTCAGAACACTTGAGATGGACCTGCGAGATGGTTAGGCAACCTGTGCCCAGTGAATCTCGTGAGGTTATTGCATGAGAAGGCCAAACACCAATGACCCCAGGAGGTGACGTGAACAGGCCTGACCCCCTAGACAGAGCTCACCGGTTGGGTTTGTCAACGCTGCAGGGACGGACCCGAGCACAGACGCCGTGGCCAGTTGAGGGAGTCCTGGATTAGGGGGTGTTCGGATAGCCGAACTATACCTTCAGCCGGACTCCTGGACTATGAAGATGCAAGATTGAGGACTCCGTCCCGTGTCCGGAAGGGACTTTCCTTGGCGTGGAAGGCAAGCTTGGTGATACGGATATGAAGATCTCCTACCATTGTAACCGACTCTATGTAACCCTAACCCTACCCGGTGTCTATATAAACCGGAGGGTTTTAGTCCGTAGGACAACATACACATCAACAATCATACCATAGGCTAGCTTCTAGGGTTTAGCCTCTCTGATCTCGCGGTAGATCTACTCTTGTACTACCCATATCATCAATATTAATCAAGCAGGACGTAGGGTTTTACCTCCATCGAGAGGGCTCGAACCTGGGTAAAACTTCGTGTCCCTTGCCTCCTGTTACCATCCGGCCTAGACGCACAGTTCGGGACCCCCTACCCGAGATCCGCCGGTTTTGACACCGACATTGGTGCTTTCATTGAGAGTTCCTCTAGGCCGTCGCCGTCAGGCCCGATGGCTCCTACGATCATCAATGGCGATGCAGTCTAGGGTGAGACCTTCCTCCCCGGATAGATCTTCGTCTTTGGCGGCTTCGCACTGCGGGCCAATTCACTTGGCCATCTAGAGCGGATCAAAAGCTACGCCCCTGGCCGTCAGGTCAGATTCGGAGATTTAAACTACAAGGCTGACATCCGCGGGGACTTGATCTTCGACGGACTCGAACCACCGCCGAGCGCGCCGCACTGTCACGGCGAGCATGATCTAGCTCTGCCGCTGAACAGTGCCCTGGAGGCCGCACCCGCGTTGGCTCCGACCCTTAGTTCGGAGCCATCCGCGCCGATCGAGGATGGGCGGTTGGACGCCACCTCGGGGGCTGTGATCCCAACGGCGGTTGAGCCGAACACCAGCCCCGTACTCTGCGAGACTCGTGACTCCGTGAAGCCGGATTCTTCTCCGGACTCCTTACCCTCCGCGCCCTTGCCGATCGAATCCGATTGGGCGCCGATCATGGAGTTCACGGCCGCGGACGTCTTTGAGCACTCGCCTTGCGGCGATAGCCTGAAGTCACTGAAGTCTCTCTCTTTATCAGGAGAGCCCTGGCCGGACTACGGTCAGCAAGGTTGGAGTACGGACGATGAAGAAATTCAAAGCCCACCCACCACCCACTTTGTAGCCACTGTCGACGATTTAACCGACATGCTCGACTTTGACTCCGAAGACATCGACGATATGGACGCCGATGAAGGAGACAATGAAGAACCAGCGCCTGTTGGGCCCTGGAATGCCACCTCGTCATATGACGTATACACGGTGGACGCACCAAAAGATGACGACGAGGAGCGGAAGGACGCACCCAAGGCCTGTTCCCTCGAAAAGCAGTCAAAACGGCGACGCAAGCGTCGCCCCAAATCCCACCTCGACAGAAATAGCGATCACACAGACCCAACGCTGGAGCAGGGCGAACCGCTACCGGACAACGGCAATCCGGATATCCAAACCGAACAAACAAATCCTATCAGGGATAATGGTCCGGACGACATAACTCCGGACAGGCACCTGGAGCATCTGAATGCCCGCGAAAGGCTCGTTTTCACCGCAAGGAGCCTTAAAAAGCAGAAGCGAAGGCTCAAGGCCGCGCAAAACAAACTCCAATTCGGATGGAGTAAAATACTTAATACAGCAGCAATGTACGGCGACGATCGCCCCTCAAAGAGCTACCCAAAGCGGAAGCTTCTACCCGAATTCGATGAGGAGGCCTCCAACCCCCCACAACCAAATATCAAAGCAACCACCTGGTCGGATAGACGACCCCTCTATCAACACAGAACGTCTTACAATGCCGCTCACAATATAACACGCGACCCACGCGAGGGCTCGCACCCAAAGGACGGAGCAAGGAGATCCATCTATGGACCACACAAGCGCGCCCCAGCATACAATGCAACACAACAAGCATCAGAACAACGCGGGACACCCAGTTACAGGGGTGCCACACACCCCCTATGTTTCACAGATGAGGTGCTGGACCATGAATTTCCAGAGGGATTCAAGCCCGTAAACATAGAGGCATACGATGGTACAACAGACCCTGGGGTTTGGATTGAGGACTATATCCTTCATATCCATATGGCTCGAGGAGATGATCTCCACGCCATCAAATACTTACCCCTCAAGCTCAAAGGGCCAGCTCGTCACTGGCTCAAAGGCCTCCCCGAAAGCTCCATTGGAAGTTGGGAAGAGCTCGAAGACGCCTTTCGGGCAAATTTTCAAGGAACTTATGTCCGACCTCCGGATGCGGAAGATTTGAGTCATATAACTCAACAGCCCGGAGAGTCAGCCTGAAAGCTTTGGAACAGGTTTCTCACTAAAAAGAACCAGATTGTCGACTGTCCGGACGCCGAAGCCTTGGCAGCTTTCAAGCATAGCGTCCATGACGAATGGCTCGCCAGACACCTCGGCCAAAATAAGCCAAGAACTATGGCCGCATTAACAAACCTCATGACCCGCTTTTGCGCGGGTGAGGATAGCTGGCTAGCCAGATGCAGCACCAGCGACCCCAGTACATCTGAATTTAGAGATGGAAACGGGAAATCATGGCGCAACAGCAATAGCAAACGCCGGAATAAAGAAGACAACATGAAGGGCATGGCAGTAAATGCCAGATTCAAAAGCTCCCGGTCAGGTCAAAAGCCGCCCACTAAAGGCACCAGGGATGAACCGTCCAGCCTCAACAAAATTCTGGACCAGGTATGTCAGATACATAGTACCCCTAGCAAGCCCGCTAATCATACCCACAGAGAATGTTGGGTCTTCAAGTAGTCCGGCAAGCTCAACGCCGTACACAAGGGGGAGGATACACCAAGTGAAGACGAGGATGAGCCTCCCAAGCAAGACACTGGGGAACAAAAGAAATTCCCACCACAAGTCAAAACAGTAAACATACTACACATGATCACGGAAAAAAACAATGCGGCACCCCCAGGAAAATATACCCAAGTGCCTGCCACCGCGAAGTCCTGCCAATGGTCGTCTCAACCGATCATTTTCGACCATCGCGATTACTCAGCAAGTATCCGACACGCAGGATGGGCTGCCTTGGTATTAGACCCAGTAATTGGCGGATATCACTTCACATGAGTCTTGATGGACGGCGGCAGCAGCCTAAACCTAATATACCAGGATACAATCCGCGGGACGGGGTTAGACCCAACACAAATTTGCCATAGCAATACTACCTTCAAAGAAGTAACGCCAGGCCTAGGGGCTCGTTGTACGGGCTCCCTCCTACTACAAGTTATATTCGGCTCCCCCGATAACTTCTGTAGCGAGCATTTAACCTTCCACATCGCTCCGTTTCAAAGTGGCTATCAAGCACCGCTCGGGCGTGAAGCTTTCGCTCACTTGAATGCAATACCACACTACGCCTCCCTCACACTCAAGATGCCCGGTCCACGCAGCATCATTTCAGTGCACGGAAATATCAAGCGATCTTTTTGCGCCGAAGAGAGTGAGGCTGCCTTGGCAGCCACACACTAAAGGCGCCCAGACTAGCCAAAGTGCCCCATAGGTCGTCAAGACCTCAGACACAACTAATCGAGTCCGGCGCCGCTACTTACACCGAATAAATGGTCACACCCCTACTTACAAGGGGCTCACAGACATGTGGCCATTCCTCCTCATTTTAAATTATGCATAGTTTCTTTAATTATCTTTTTTGCACGACAACCTTTTTCACCTAAATTCCTCTCTTTTACAGACGATCATCGTGCCACACCCGTCCAGGATACGGCACAACAGAGACACAGGCGCAGACGCGCAGCAGGGACCCGCTCCAAGGATTCTTTTTAGATTAAGACCCTGCGTAAACCTTTTTACTCTCTCTTGTTGATACGTATCCACCATTGAGAAGGATGCTGGCGTCTTGGCATGTGGCCACGCCAGACCAATGCATGTACCTGGACATAAGGGGCTTCTTACGAAGGCCATTATTTAGGCCCGGTTTATACCACAAAGACCGAATACCTTAGGGAGTGTTCGGCGTCGCGAGTTTGGCCCTATATGCATTAGCTCCGAATCATTGTCTTTGGTCAAATGTTGGGTTTGCCCGGCTCCTGTGTTTTGGTGCCTTACGTTCCGCTTTACCGGCTAAGGTAGCACCAGGAGAACTACTGTGATTGTGCCCTGGTTCATCCGGACGAGCACCTCAGTAGAGAAAGCCGAAAACTGACTGTCATGATCTAGCGCGAGACTGGTCAACCACTCGATGACCCATGGGAATGTTAGAATTCCTCCGCCTTAACAAAGGGCCGCTTTCCGGCCAGGCATATACGCACCCCGGGATCGGGAGAGTGCGGAGCCACCATGGGCTATCTAGTAGCCCCACTGTCAAACTCCTATGGCTAAGTGAAAGTGTTAAAGCATTATAGTCCGGTTGCCTCGCTCGCTCCGCTATCACCTCCTTAATAGGACCAAGACGTTGGGTTAAGTGTGAACGCGTGTTTCTGCGAACACCTCCGCATTATATGCGTGGGGGTTGAAGCCAATGACTGCAATCTTTCATGTTATACACATGTATACGTAAACGGCCGCCCAGGAGGCATCACATTACTTTCAGGCAAAAGTATAAAAGTAGCCTTATGAAAATTTATAAAAGCATTTCGCTTACAATGAGATTACATGTCACTCAAACATAATATTTTTTGAGCACTGGGTCTCTATCAAACGAGCACCCTCAAGAACTTCCTCAAAGTAGTGCTCAGCAGCCCTTCGACCTATGGCCGAATCCTGCGCTGCAATAGTGGTAGCATCCATCTCCGCCCAGTATGCTTTAGCACGGGCAAAGGCCATTCATGCGCCTTCTATACACGCCGACCTCTTCATCGCATTAATGCGCGGCACAACGTCAAGGAATTGCTGCACCAAGCCAAAATAGCTGTTCAGTTTTAGCCTTTCCGGCCATAGCTGATCCACAACAGAGCTCATGGCGAGTCCGGACAACCTATTTAGTTCGGCCCATTCGGCTACTTGGTCAGACAACGAAAGTGGACGCTCGGGAGAATGGAATTGTTTCCAAAACAGCTGGTCCACTTCACGGTCCGTCTGACCCTTGAAGTACTTGGCCGCATCAGCAGCGCTCGCAGCCAAATCCATATACGCATCCTCCGAACTCCACAACCAATCCAGAGGGGCATACCGTGGATCTCCAAACTTCCTCTGCAGCATAAAGGATTTCCCGGCTACAATATCCCCGGCTTCCTGCAGCTCCTCCTTCTTTGCCCTCATAGCAGAGTGGAGGTCTTTTCCCATTGCAGCAACCTTCTCAAGGTCCGATGCCTTCGCCTAGTTTTCCTTTTCAAGAGCCCGACAACGGTCGACGGCGGCTTTTAATTCTACGGCCATATTGGCCATCTTATCCTGGCTCTCGCCATGCGCGGCCTTCTCGGCTCGCAACTCTTCGGCCGCCTTCAAAGCAGCCGCATTACCCAATCTTGCTTGTTCCTTGGCTCGGGCAAGTTCCGCCCGCAAGGTTTCAACAGTGGCAGCTCCATCTGCAGTAATAACATGTTAAATATACTGGCTTCATGCTGCTCTTACTATGCGGCGTTTACCAGATAATAACACCTACCCTGCGCCTCGTCAAGCCTTTTGTTAACAAGCTCGATGTCGGCGTCTGCCGCATCCAACTGGCATTTTAAATGGGCAAACTCGCTAGTCCGGCTAGCCACCGGAACTTCCATCACCTGCTCATACAAACAGTATGGTTACTACCTGGGATTATGATCCTCTGATCGTCGTCGTTCCCAACGACAACCAGAGTCTCAGGGGCTACTATCTACACAGGGCACACTTAGCATGTGCAGGACTATCATACATTATTTTACGTACCTCAAAACCTGTCAGTAGACTCATAAAAGCTTTATGCAATCCGCTTTCGGCGGACAAGATTCGCTCCATCACCGTATTCATCAGCACACGTTGTTCATCTGAGATGGCCGCTTGCCCCACCAACTCCCTTAGAACATCCGACCGCACATTAGACGGTGCCGGACTCGTTTATCTGCCCTCTTCGGGAGCCGGACACTGGGAACTTCGGGGGTCGACGGGATTATCTTCTGGCCTCGCCGGACTCGGAGAGGCCCTCCGCGACGACACTTCAGGGCCGCCCGCTTCCGCAGCGGAGGAGTCCGAAGGAGGCATTTCGCTCTCGATCATCTCTAGAAGAAGATCCCCCGAAGACGAGCTCATTTGAGAAGGGCTAAGGCCCGAACTGCAAAGATACATGCAGTGGTTATCTTCTCAGAAGAAAAGACGACATATCTGTACTATAAAGGTATTTTGGGTCACTTACAACTCGTGGGAGAATTGATCCCCCCGAGGACTTTGTGCGGCAACCGCACCCCCGGGGTAGGACCCTCTGTGGGAGACTTCTTCTCCCGTTTCGAAGCTTTGGCTTCCGAATCCCCAGACGCAATCCTTTTCCTCTTCTGGTCGTCTTCCTTCGTGAAGACGCTCGCTCCCTCGGCTGGAGCGGCCAGCGTTTGGGGCCCGCGACTGCCCGCATTTTCCTTCAAGGGCTCCGGGCAAGGTGTGGTCTGGAGCATCTTTTCCAATATCAGATTTTCCAAACCCTTAGGGAGGGGGGCCGAGCACCGAATCAACTTCGCCTTCGTTAGCCTATCCTGGTCAAACAGCGAACTCTCATAAATAACTTCGCATCAAAGGAGAGGTAGTACGCTCGGTCGGAAGATGCCTTACCTGCTCGACGGCACGGTTGCTACTCAGGCCCACGTCCTCGGTAATTTCCGGACACTCCACTTGAGGTCCAAAGAACAACTTGTACAACTCCTCGTGTGTCAGGCCGAGGAAATTTCGAATGGCACGCGGTCCCTCGGGATTGAACTCCCACAAGCGAAGAGGCTGGTGTTTGCAAGGCTGGACTTGACGAACCAGCATAACTTGTGTTACCGCGACCAAACTAAAATCTCCATTAAAGAGATCTTGAATGCGGCTTTGCAGTATAGGCACGTCCTTGGCCGGACCCTAGCTCAATCCTCTACTAATCCATGACATCAGCGATGGTGCAGGGCCTGGGCGGAAGACAGGGTCGGCCGCCCACTTGGCACTTCTAGGAGCCGTGATGTAGAACCACTCCTGTTGCCACAATTCAGACACCTCTGGAATGGAACCTTTGGGCCATGCAGTTCCCGTCATCTTGTGTATTGAGGCGCCTCCACACTCCGCATGTTGCCCCTCGATCATCCTTGGTTTTACTTCAAAGGTCTTAAGCCATAGGCCAAAGTGAGGGGTAACCCGGAGGAAGGCCTCGCAGACAACAATAAATGTCGTGATATGAAGAAAGGAGTCCGGAGCTAGATCATGGAAATCTAGCCCGTAGTAAAACATCAAGCCCCTGACAAAAGGATCCAATGCAAGGCCTAGACCTCGGAGGAAGTGGGAGACGAACATGACGCTCTCGTTGGGTTCGGGGGAGGGGACGGCCTGCCCCCGGGGAGGCAGCCGATGCAGAATCTCGGCGGTCAGATATCTGGCCTCCCTCAACTTTTTGACGTCTTCTTCCATGACGGAAGAAGGCACCCATCGGCCTTGAAGGCTAGATCCGGACATGACTGAAGGTTCGGAGCACCTGACCTGAACTTTGGGCGTTTGAGCTTGAGGTGGGGGAAGGATTCGATTGAGCATGGGAGGGAAAAATAAAAGGCCTCGTCCCTTTAGAAAGAGGGTGGATATCGAGCATCCTCTCCGTGTCCATTTGGACTTGCCTATGATCTAAGAGTCCTAGAAGCTGTTGGATTACCCACGCCCGTATTGATGAGAATCCCAGAATAAGGGGACACGATCTCTACTTTGACAAGACGTGCCAAGGAAACCGCCTCGCATAACGCGCTGAGGTGGGATACTGAAACGACTCGGATAAAGGCTTGGCCGTGGTGTGTCACGCTACGGAATACGTCAGCAGATTAGATTTGTGTAAATATTATTCTCTCTATGGCAATATGTGGATACTTATTTTGCAGAGCCGGACACTATCTTTGTGTTCAAAATCTTCTATGAAGTACTTGGAGGAGGACCCGCCTTGCCATGTTTAAGACAAACTGCGCGCCGGACTCGTCGTCATTGAAGCCTAGTTCAGGGGCTACTGAGGGAGTCCTGGATTAGGGGGTGTTCGGATAGCCGAACTATACCTTCAGCCAGACTCCTGGACTATCAAGATGCAAGATTGAAGACTCCGTCCCGTGTCCGGAAGGGACTTTCCTTGGCGTGGAAGGGAAGCTTGGCGATACGGATATGAAGATCTTCTACCATTGTAACTGACTCTATGTAACCCTAACCCTATCTGGTGTCTATATAAACCGGAGGGTTTTAGTCCGTAGGACAACATACACATCAACAATCATACCATAGGCTAGCTTCTAGGGTTTAGCCTCTCTGATCTCGCGGTAGATCTACTCTTGTACTACCCATATCATCAATATTAATCAAGCAGGACGTAGGGTTTTACCTCCATCGAGAGGGCCCGAACCTGGGTAAAACTTCGTGTCCCTTGCCTCCTGTTACCATCCATCCTAGACGCACAGTTCGGGACCCCCTACCCGAGATCCGCCGGTTTTGACACCGACACCAGTCTTCTCATGCGAGAGTCCTGAAGAAAGACAACCGGCGCGCGGCTCCCATGCTGGCGAGGCACCGGGTCGCGTGCCCTAACTCATCCGCCCCAATTAGCTCATGTGAGAACAAGGCACCAAGGACCATGGGAGGTGACGTGCATGGGATCAGGCCCACGAACCAGAGCTCAGCCACTTGGGTTTAGCGATTGTCACGCCCTCGATGCGGCTATATCTCCCACGTGTCGAAGCATGACTTAGAGGCATAACCGCATTGAAAGAAATGTCGCAAGTGAGGTAATCTTCACACAACCCATGTAATACATAAGGGCTAGAGATACATAGTTGGCTTACAATCACCACTTCACACAATACATTAATAAAGCATTACATCATCCAGATACAATCAAGGTCCGACTACGGAACCAAATAAAAGAAGACTACCCCAAAAGCTGCACTGATCCCCGATTGACCCCAACTGGGCTCCACTACTGATCAACTGAAACGAAACAACACAAATGACAAGATCTCCATCGAGCTCCTCCTTGAGCTTGGTTGCGTCACCTGCTCGGAAACATCGGCACCTGCAAACTGGTTTTGGAAGTATATGTGAGTCACGGGGACTCAGCAATCTCACAACCTCGTGATCAAGACTATTTAAGCTTATGGGTAAGGTAAAAGGTATGAGGTGGAGCTGTAGCAAGCGACTAGCATATATGGTGGCTAACATGCGCAAATGAGAGCGAGAAGAGAAGGCAAAGCATGGTCGATAAAAGTATGATGAAGAAGTGATCCTAGAACAACCTACGTCAAGCATAACTCCAACACCGTGTTCACTTCCCGAACTCCGCCGAGAAGAGACCATCACGGTTACACACGCGGTTGATGTATTTTAATTAAGGTCAACTTTAGGTTTTCTACAACCGGACGTTAACAAATTCCCATCTTCCCATAACCGCGGGCACGGCTTTCGAAAGTTCAAATCCCTGCAGGGGTGTCCCAACTTAGCCCATCACAAGCTCTCACGGTCAACGAAGGATATTCCTTCTAGTGGGAAGACCCGATCAGGCTCGGAATCCCGGTTACAAGACATTTCGACAATGGTAAAACAAGACCAGCAAGACCACCCAGATGTGCCGACAAATCCCGATAGGAGCTGCACATATCTCGTTTTCAGGGCACACCGGATGAGCAAGACATCGGGTGGGCCAGCCCAGAGTTGCCCCTGGTAGCTCCGGACATCGCTCGGTTGGACCAACACTCGGAGGAGCACTGGCCGGGGGGGGGGTTAAAATAAAGATGACCCTTGGGCTGGCCTAACCCAAGGGAAAAAGAGGCTAGGTGGCGAATAGTAAAACCAATGTTGGGCCTTGCTGGAGGAGTTTTATTCAAGGCGAACTGTCAAGGGGTTCCCATTATAACCCAACCGTGTAAGGAACGCAAAATCTGGGAACATAACACCGATATGACCGAAACTTGGGCGGCAAGAGTGGAACAAAACACCAGGCATAAGGCCGAGCCTTCCACCCTTTACCAAGTATATAGATGCATTAATTAAATAAGAGATATTGTGATATCCCAACAAGTAAACATGTTCCAACAAGGAACAACATCTCCATGTTCCAACAAGGAACAAACTTCAATCTTCACCTGCAACTAACAACGCTATAAGAGGGGCTGAGCAAAGCGGTAACATAGCCAAACAACAGTTTGCTAGGACAAGGTGGATTAGAGGCTTGGTTCAACAATATGGGAGGCATGATACGCAAGTGGTAGGTATCGCAGCATAGGCATAGCAAAAGAGCGAGGAACTAGCAAGCAAAGATAGAAGTGATTTCGAGGGTATGGTCATCTTACCTGAGATCCCGCAAGGAAGAAGAACGAGTCCATGAAGAAGTCAAACGGACGTAGACGAACGGGTCTTCACAAATGCGAAATTACCGGAACCAACCCGAAGAAGCAAACACCGGAAAGAAGCACACAACATAGTAAACAACCAACACATGAACATGGTATGATATGCGGGATGCGGTATGCTATGCATATGCATGATTTGCAAAGGAATGATTGAACCTGGACTCAACTTGGAAAACCAAGTGTGCCACTGGAAAGGGGATATGATTTCGGTTGAAATCGATATAAAGAACGCCGGAATCGGATGCACGGTTTGGAAATGGCAAGCAAAACAAATGTGGCGTCGGTCTACGATAAACAGCAAGTAGCCATCTAAATGCAACAAGTTAAATATGCTACAACACTCAAACATGGCAACAAAATACATGGTAGGGATCCTCTCAAGAGACTTAACAAAATATGAACACTGAGCTACGGGTAATTCATCCATTAACAGGTTCAAACAAGCACGGCAAAAGTGCAATTGATAAACAGGTTTCAGACTTAGTGAAATTAACACTAGTCTGGAATTTCAGATCAGGTAGCACACTTTGGAGTATGAAAACTATATGCTACAGGAACCTAACATGGCAAAGCAAGGTATGGCATGGAGCTACTCAAAGAGCTTAACAAAACTCCCTTAGTGACCTTGAGCCAAAAGGGATCAGAAAATACATTTGCAAGCATGTGAACATGGCAAAACATAATTAGACTCTCAGACTTAGTGAAAAACTGGAACAAGCAAATCAGATATCAAGTAGGCATGTTTACGAGCTCGATGCACTCACTACAGAGCAAGGCATGACAATCTAAGCATACATCCATCAAGAATACACATTATAAAAGCTATACATGGCAAGAACAATAACATAGCATGCACAGATCAACTACAACATCCTCGGCAAAATCGCTAACAAGTAGACAATCTGCCCAGATTCATGAAATAGCAAAAGTAGAGCTCGATTGACTCAAGCTAGGGTGCTCCATAATTGCAAACAAAGACATGGATGGATAGAGCACTACAAGATTAACAAAACATCCTTAGTGATCATCCTCAAAAGAGGCATGGATCACTAGGAAACAACATCAACATAAGGCATATTGAGATAAACAGATCAAGGACTTAGTGGAATTGCTAAGTCCCTGAAATCAGCATTAACGAATGCTCCACTTTGCAAGCTTGTGCTAGTCACCACACACATCACAAAAATACATGGATTGCACCTCTGGATAGATGGCAAAACATATAACAAAACTCATGTAGAACTCAGGGGCATATCATGCACACAATAATCATGACAAAAATGACAAATATCTAATTGGAGCAGCAGATCTGACAATTATCTCAAATAGCACTCTTCCAACAGCATTTCGGGCATCAAGATGAACTCAAATGAAAATTATGCAATGAGATGAAATGATGTGCTCTCTGAGACGAACATTTTGATATGTTATATGCCCAAAACGGAGCTACGGATGCAAAGTTATGACATGAACAAGAAGGCAAAAATAATTAGGGTTTCAGGGAGAAGTCAACCGTCCAAAATCCTCAGATCCAGATCTGGCATGGATTTCGAGGATCGCCGCTATTACTGTTCACCGGAGAGAGCTGGGGCGGCCGGAGCAAGAGGGGGTTCGCCGGAGGATGACCGGGGATGGCACCAGCGAAGTGCGAGGCGGCGGAGGGGCACCGGCGACGATGCGCGGCGGTGGCACGGCGCCCGGAGCGCACCGGCTCGGCGGAGGAGTAGTGGGGCGCCGGCGAGCAGCGGACGGGCGGCGCGGGATCCGGCTCGGGGCACGGGCACCGAAGGGAGAACCGCGCGGCGGTGGGGAACGGTGAGTTGCGGCGGAGGCGCGCGGGCTCGGCGGCGCGGATCTGGCCCGGGCGGCTCGGGCAGGCCAGCCGTGGGCTCCGAGGGCCCGGCCGCGCGAGAGGAGAGAGAGAGGGCGGCTCAAGGTGAGGTGGCGGCGTCTGGTTGGTAGGCGGCGGAGGCGGGGTGACATGGCGCGACGCCACTGGCCGGAGCGAGGTGGAGGGCGGACATGTCCGGCGGTGGTGATTTTTTTCCGGTGGCGCAAGGTAGGGGAAGGCTAGGGTTAGAACGTAAATTTCGGAGGGGACCAGTTATTTATAGGTAGCGGAGCTAGGAAAGTGCAAATGAGGTGCGGTTTTCGGCCACGCGATCGTGATCGAACGACCGAGAGGATGGAAGGGGTTTTGGTGGGTTTTGGGTCACTTTGGAAGGGTGTTGGGCTGCAACACACACGAGGCCTTTTCATTCCCTCGGTTAACCGTTGTAGTATCAAACGAAGTCCAAATGGCACGAAACTTGACAGGCGGTCTGGCCGTTTGACAAATCTCAGTCCAATCCGGAAATGTTTAACACCCGCACACGAAAGAAAGGTAGAAATGACCACCGGAGGAGAACGAAGCGCCGGAATGCAAAATGGACAACGGGGAAAATGCTCGGATGCATGAGACGAACAGGTATGCAAATGAAATGCACATGATGACATGATATGCAATGCATGACACGCAAGCAACGACAAGGCAACAACAGTGAATAACTGGAGGACACCTGGCACATCGCTCTCGGGGCGTTACAACACTCCACCACTACGACAGGATCTCTTCCCGAGATCTAGAATGGCACCGGAGGCACAACGGAAGAGAAAAAGGAGAGGTGAAACTAAGTTGCTCCTTTGACAAACGAGTGAAACCAAAGAACCTTGAAAAGGTTAAGCCATATCGAGAAAAGAATACAGCGGAGATAAATGAAGTTGAAAGCACTCCAGTAGGGAAGCGGAATAAGGAATTACAAATTCGGGCAGCACTTCGTTTGAAAAGATATGAAAAACTTGATAAAATGAAAGAGCTTGAGCAAAGGGGCACAACACTCCGGTTAAGAGGATAAGCATGATAAGGACAAGAAGAAGGTTTGAAGAGAGCAGCAACACAATTCCTCCGAGAGAGAGTAATAGAACATAGATGATTAAAATAAAGGATGGAGAAGAAAATGCCAACTTCTATCACAAAAGAGCTTGAAAAGGCATCTTTAGGAGAAGGGTCGAGCGGAGTTGTTGGAAAACCAACAATGAAAGCAAAAGCTTGATATGGTCTTATGGAATACATCCCAAATTATGAGGTGACAACCTGCCACTAACAAAACCAAAGATTGGATTGATATCAACAAGGAGACGAGAAACTTATTTCACCGGGAGGATAAGGAAGAACTTGGGTCATCATGAGCAACATAAATAGCAAAAATCCTTCGGGAAGACTTTAGGTGCAACAAGACACAACATAACTCCAATGAAGAAAGTGATGGGTTTAAATACCTCATTCTTAATAATATGTGAAGCATGAAACATGAACTCAAATTATTAAGAATGACATAATACCACCTCCGATAATAAGGTAGAAAGAATTGCACTCCGGATGGTGAAAAGAATTCTCACAATCAAAACAACTATGAGAGGATGGCAACAAGCTAGAATCACGAATCTTGAAGAGAATGGAGTTAGATTAAGAGAAAAACTTCTCCGGTCTTCAAATGACGACGAGAAACACCACCATGAATTGTTGAGGCACTCCGGAATGAATAATGGAAAGGTTGAGCCAACGATGAAAAGAATTTGAAAGATTGTAGAGGAGGACATCTGACTGATGGCAATTCATTCTTACATCAAACTTCGAAAAGAATTTTAAGGATATCTCCGGGAGAATTAGAAGAGTCAGGTAAGATCCTAGGAAAAGACCTGTTGGTTAGGGCCCACTGAAAGATACACCGTAGAACGATTCAAAAGAGATATAGCACCGGTTGAATTAAATGACTTGAATGAGGGAACATCCTCGAAAGAGCTTGAACGAATGTAGAGTGGAATCACGAATCTTCGAGATATCTTCAGCTCTCCGGAATAATAAATAGCGAGAAGTGAATGATTAAGAATTGCACCTGCATGAGAAAGCATTGAAACGAGGAAAGGATATGATCAAAAAAGCTTGACTTGAAACCACCGGAGAAGAAAGAGAACGAACAGTGATGGACTTGAAGAGCATCTTCATTAGAATCATCGGATAAGAACATGACGGAAAAGAATGGAGAGACTTCACATGAACCAAAGGATACTTGATTAAGAAATCTGAGTCCTTAAAAAAAAAAGGGGGGGGGGGGGAAAAACAAAGACAACTAGGGATGGATGAAACGAACAACGTTGAGAAAGCTGAGATTGAATCTTGCGGATGTTGAAATGGTCGGATCCACTTTGAAGAGAAACACGCCGGTTAAAAAAATTAACATGATAATCTCGATGATCATGAGGGATTGGTGTATTTTCATATAGAAACATGAGAATACCATTTAGGAAAGGTATGGAATCAACATTTGACTTCGAGAAACTTCGAATACCACAACTCAAAACAAAACAAAGATTGGCTTGCGAGAATAAGACGGAACAAACATATGATTAGAGATTTTCGTCCGAAGTTTTTCGTGTGGGACCTACACGGGCTCGATCGTACAGCACCATCATGTACAAGGCAGTGCACATGACATACGAAGCGTCCCCGAGTCGGCATAGCCAAGGACTCTTTAAGACACAACGAGACCACTGTAAAACCAACCATGGATAGGCGGACCACTAGACGTCGAACCCCAATCTCATATCATGCGTCTGTAGGAAAGATATCCTAAGAGCTACTTGAATTCCCACTTATAAACTCCCGAAACTTTCCGGTTACGCAATCAGGTGTTGGGGATACAGGGGAAGCATAATATCTCACCCAAAACTAGCAAATCCTACATCCAGCTGTATCCATCCTTCAACACATAACCAAGAAACCTTCGGAAATCATTACCTCAACCTTCGAAAAGCATCCGTTATACGAGTTATGGCAATACTCCCGAACTCCCGCCCCAGTACTGGGTGGCGTCGAGGTTATCTCACCAACAACTGCATAAAAGAGATTTTCGATGTCGGCGAAACTACAGGTATTCCAGAACTGCAACGATAAAATTGTGACGACAACACCTCGGAGCTCAACTCCCCGGGACACTGCCACAACCCCTAAATGACAGGAGGCACCAAGAACAATGTTCTCGTCACAAATCCATCGGAACGATTCCAAGATACTCGTGTGATCCAAAAAATTTTTTAGTGAAATTTTAGAAGAGAAGAGTCAAAACTCTACATCAGGATGCCTTACCAGACCGATGAAGGGATTGGGGAGTAAAAAGAATTCCTAAAATCTCCGATATATATAATCCTAAATGACTCAAAACATTTTTCTAGACTCAACTCGTCCGCTAATAACGATCAAGCAGTGGGGGCTCCTAAGGTCGGGGAAGGCTCTGATTACCAACTTGTCACGCCCTCGATGCGGCTATATCTCCCACGTGTCGAAGCACGACTTAGAGGCATAACCGCATTGAAAGCAATGTCGCAAGTGAGGTAATCTTCACACCCATGTAATACATAAGGGACAGAGATACATAGTTGGCATACAATCGCCACTTCACACAATACATTAATAAAGCATTAAATCTTCTAGCTACAATCAAGGTCCGACTATGGAACCCAAATAAAAGAAGACTACCCCAAAAGCTACACAGATCCCCGATCGACCCCAACTGGGCTCCACTACTGGTCAACTGAAACGAAACAACACAAATGACAAGATCTCCATCGAGCTCCTCCTTGAGCTTGGTTGCGTCACCTGCTCGGAAACATCGGCACCTGCAAACTAGTTTTGGAAGTATATGTGAGTCACGGGGACTCAGCAATCTCACACCCTCGTGATCAAGACTATTTAAGCTTATGGGTAAGGTAAAAGGTATGAGGTGGAGCTGCAGCAAGCGACTAGCATATATGGTGGCTAACATACGCAAATGAGAGCGAGAAGAGAAGGCAAAGCACGGTCGATAAAAGTATGATCAAGAAGTGATCCTAGAACAACCTACGTCAAGCATAACTCCAACACCGTGTTCACTTCCCGAACTCCGCCGAGAAGAGACCGTCACGGTTACACACGCGGTTGATGTATTTTAATTAAGGTCAACTTTAGGTTTTCTACAACCGGACGTTAACAAATTCCCATCTGCCCATAACCGCGGGCACGGCTTTCGAAAGTTCAAATCCCTGCAGGGGTGTCCCAACTTAGCCCATCACAAGCTCTCACGGTCAACGAAGGATATTCCTTCTAGCGGGAAGACCCGATCAGGCTTGGAATCCCGGTTACAAGACATTTCGACAATGGTAAAACAAGACCAGCAAGACCACCCAGATATGCCGACAAATCCCGATAGGATCTGCACATATCTCGTTCTCAGGGCACACCGGATGAGCAAGACATCGGGTGGGCCGGCCTAGAGTTGCCCCTGGTAGCTCCGGACATCGCTCGGTTGGACCAACACTCGGAGGAGCACTGGCCCGGGGGGGTTAAAATAAAGATGACCCTTTGGCTGGCCTAACCCAAGGGAAAAAGAGGCTAGGTGGCGAATGATAAAACTAATGTTGGGCCTTGCTGGAGGAGTTTTATTCAAGGCGAACTATCAAGGGGTTCCCATTATAACCCAACCGCGTAAGGAACGCAAAATCCGGGAACATAACACCGATATGATGGAAACTAGGGCGGCAAGTGCGGAACAAAACACCAGGCATAAGGCCGAGCCTTCCACCCTCTACCAAGTATATAGATGCATTAATTAAATAAGAGATATTGTGATATCCCAACAAGTAAACATGTTCCAACAAGGAACAACATCTCCATGTTCCAACAAGGAACAATCTTCAATCTTCACCTGCAACTAACAATGCTATAAGAGGGGCTGAGCAAAGCGGTAACATAGCCAAACAACGGTTTGCTAGGACAAGGTGGATTAAAGGCTTGGTTCAACAATGTGGGAGGCATGATAAGCAAGTGGTAGGTATCGCAGCATAGGCATAGCAAAAGAGCGAGCAACTAGCAAGCAAAGATAGAAGTGATTTCGAGGGTATGGTCATCTTACCTGAGATCCCGCAAGGAAGAAGAACCAGTCCATGAAGAAGTCAAACAGACGTCGACGAACGGGTCCTCACAAACGCGACATTACCGGAACCAACCCGAAGAAGCAAACACCGGAAAGAAGCACACAACATAGTAAACAACCAACGCATGAACATGGTATGATATGCGGGATGCGGTATGCTATGCATACGCATGATTTGCAAAGGAATGATTGAACCTGGCCTCAACTTGGAAAACCAAGTGTGCCACTGGAAAGGGGATATGATTTCGGGTGAAATCGATATAAAGAACCCCGGAATCGGATGCACGGTTTGGAAATGGCAAGCAAAACAAATATGGCGTCGGTCTGCGATAAACAAGTAGCCATCTAAATGCAACAAGTTAAATATGCTAGAGCATTCAAACATGGCAACAAAATACATGGCAGGGATCCTCTCAAGTGGCTTAACAAAAGACGAACACTGAGCTACGGCTAATTCATCCATTAACAGGTTCAAACAAGCATGGCAAAAGTGCAATTGATAAACAGGTTTCAGACTTAGTGAAATTAACACTAGTCTGGAATTTCAGATCGGGTAGCACACTAGTATGAAAATTATATGCTACAGGAACCTAACATGGCAAAGCAAGGCATGGCATGGATCTACTCAAAGAGCTTAACAAAAGTCCCTTAGTGACCTTGAGCCAAAAGGGATCAAAAAATACATTTGCAAGCATGTGAACATGGCAAAACATAATCAGATTCTCCGACTTAGTGAAAAACTGGAACATGCAAATCAGATATCAAGTAGGCATGTTTACGAGCTCGATGCACTCACTACAGAGCAAGGCATGACAATCTAAGCATACCTCCATCAAGAATACACATTATAAAAGCTAGACATGGCAAGAACAATAACATAGCATGCACGGATCAACTACAACATCCTCGGCAAAATTGCTAACAGGTAGACAATCTGCCCAGATTCACGAAATAGCAAAAGTAGAGCTCGATTGACTCAAGCTAGGGTGCTCCATAATTGCAAACAAAGACATGGATGGATAGAGCACTGCAATATAAAAAAAACAACCTTACTGATCATCCTCAAAAGAGGTACGGACCACAAGGAAACAACATGAACATAAGGCATATTGAGATAAACAGATCAAGGACTTAGTGGAATTGCTAAGTCCCTGAAATCAGCATTAACGAATGCTCCACTTTGAAAGCTTGTGCTAGTCACCACACACATCACAAAAATACATGGGTTGCACCTCTGGATAGATGGCAAAACATATAACAAAACTCATGTAGAGCTCAGGGGCATATCATGCACACAATAATCATGGCAAAAATGACAAATATCTAATTGGAGCAGCAGATCTGACAATTATCTCAAACAACACTCTTCCAACAGCATTTCGGGCATCAAGATGAACTCAAATGAAAATGATGCAATGAGATGAAATGATGTTCTCTCTGAGGCGAACATTTTGATATGCTATATGCCCAAAACGGAGCTACGGATGCAAAGTTACGGCATGAACAAGAAGGCAAAAATAATTAGGATTTCGGGGAGAAGTCAACCGTCCAAAAATCCTCAGATCCAGATCTGGCGCGGATTTCGAGGATCGCCACCGTTACTATTCACCGGAGAGAGCTGGGGCGGCCGGAGCAAGAGGGGGTTCGCCGGACGATGACCGGGGACGGCACCAGCGAAGGGCGAGGCGGCGGAGGGGCACCGGCGACGATGCGTGGCGGCGACACGACGCCCGGAGCACACCGGCTCGGCGGAGGAGGAGTGGGGCGCCGGCGAGCAGCGGACGGGCGCCGGGGGATCCGGCTCGGGGCGCGGGCACTGACGGGAGAAGTGCGCGGCGGCTGGGAACGGTGAGTTGCGGTGGAGGCACGCGGGCTCGGCGGCGCGGATCTGGCCCGGGGCGGCTCGCTCGGGCCGGCCGCGTGCTCCGAGGGCCCGGCCGCGCAGGAGGAGAGAGAGAGGGCAGCTCAAGGTGAGGTGGCGGCGTCCGGTTGGTAGGCGGCGGAGGCGGGGTGACGTGGCGCGACGCCACTGGCCGGAGCGAGGTGGAGGGCGGACATGTCCGGCGGCGGGGATTTTTGTCCGGTGGCGCGAGGTAGGGGAAGGCTAGGGTTAGACCGTAAATTTCGGAGGGGATCACTTATTTATAGGTAGAGGGAGCTAGGAGAGTCCAAATGAGGTGCGGTTTTCGGCCACGCAATCGTGATCGAACGATCGAGAGGATGGAAGGGTTTTTGGTGGGTTTTGGGCCACTTTGGAAGGGTGTTGGGCTGCAACACACACGAGGCCTTTTCGTTCCCTTGGTTAACCGTTGTAGTATCAAACGAAGTCCAAATGGCACGAAACTTGACAGGCGGTCTACCGGTAGTAAACCAAGGCCGCTTGACAAATCTCGTTCCAATCCGGAAATGCTTAACACCCGCACACGAAAGAAAGGTAGAAATGACCACCGGAGGAGAACGAAGCGCCGGAATGCAAAACGGACAACGAGGAAAATGCTCGGATGCATGAGACGAACATGTAAGCAAATGAAATGCACATGATGACATGATATGCAATGCATGACACGCAAGCAACGACAAGGCAACAACAGCGAATAAGTGGAGGACACCTGGCACATCGGTCTCGGGGCATTACAGCGATGCTGTAGGGACGGACCCAAGCATAGACGCCATGCCGGTCCTTAATCATGAGGCCTTCGAGGGTGGGTTTGCAAGGGCGTACCATGTTAATGGTGACAAAGTATCGGACAGACATGTGATAATCATAAAGCAACTCACGATCGAAGGGTAGAGCCAGTTCTAATAGATGCAAAAACGATACATGCCGCAGGGATGGACCCACGCGACTTGGGGATAATGCAACCCGAGGGGCACCCCCAACTGAACAAACCAAAAAGTGTCACCTGGCACTGTTGCTGAAGAGGTGTTGAGATAGCCGAAGACGCACGCTGCAGAAGTCGCTCCTCACGAGTCGACCAGGCCCTAAACCTCAGGAGGCTCTGGGGGCCCGGGGGGCTTGCGAGGAACCGTCGCCACCTCTGATAGGATCGCCCTGTGTTTTCCCTCCTGAGCCTCGCATGCGGCGCTGGTGCACAGCAGCCGTGTTCAGCAAGCCAAAAGGCATGCAAACATAGTTATGAGGTGTCCTCTCACACCGGCCAACGCGGGACGGCCAGAAGAGCTCCTAACACACGACCATGTTGAGCCCAAGGATGTTAACGAAGGCGCGTAGCTCGCTGTTCTCGCCAGGGTAGGGAGCTGCACCGAGTGGTGGGCGACGATCACCTCGCATAGCTCTTGCCTCCTGAAGCTCCTCAATCGCCTTGGTGATGAACTCCTGAGCACCTGGCGCGTCGTGCCTTGCAATTTCCTCTCGGAAGCGCGCGTTGAAGCACGCTTCCATGTGGTGCCCGAGCGGCTCCCTCGTGACGCTGACCAGGTCAGAGGCCCTCCGAAAGAGAGCCCCTGAGCCCCCTAGCCTGAGAGGGGTGCCGGGCGCGCCTTCCTATGCAAGAGGGGAAGGCGCCCCGTCAGTGGGTGCAGGGCTTGATGAAGCACCTCCGGACACTCCACCCTCCTGAGGTCCTTGGCGGAGCAGCTGCTTCTTCTTCTTGGGGACAGCCTTAGGAGGGTAGCTAGCGCCATCGAGATTTGGGTCCTCGACCGCTGCAACTTGGTAGGCACGCTCGAGAGAGCACACCGCGTCCTTCTCCTCACAGGCGACCGTAATGATGCCGCAGCTTCCTAGAATCTTGAGGACATGGTAGCCATGGTGGGTCACAGCCATGAACTTGGTTAGGGCCGAATAGTCGAGGATGGCGTTGTATGGGAGGTGAATGTGGGCAACGTCGAAGTCCATGAGGTCGGTACGGTAGTTGTCATGCTTGTCGAAGGTGACAGGGAGGCAGATCTGCCCTATCGGGGAGTGGAGCCGTCGGTCACTCCTGAGAAAGGCTTGGTCGGCTACAGCTGGTCATAGGGCACCTGGAGTCAGTCAAACGTCTTTACGGAGAGAACATTGAGCCCCGCACCGCCATCGATGAGTGTCCTTGTGACGAGCACATTGCTGATGGTAGGCGAGTAGAGCATTGGGAGGGCACCAGCAGTTGCCGCACACTTGAGCTGGTTGGAAGAGTTGAAGGTGATGGTGTACTTGGACCACCTGAGCGGACGCGTCGCCTCGAGCTTGGGGAGGGCTGCCTTCACCTCACACACGAACTGCTTGAAGATGCAATGGGAGGCTGGGGCCTAAGCGCTGCCTAGGATGCAAGCGATGGCACGAGGCACCTGGAAGCCCCCAGCCCCCTCGTCCAAGTGGTGGTTGACACGTCTCCAACGTATCTATAATTTATGAAGTATTCATGATGTTATTTTATCATTGTTGGGTGTTTTACAATCATTTTATAGCAACTTTATATCATTTTTTGGTACTAACCCATTGACCCAGTGCCCAGTGCGAGTTGTTGTTTTTTGCTTGTTTTTTACATTGTAGAAAATGAATATCAAACAGAGTCCAAACACCGTAGAACTTTTTGTGGATTTTTTGTGGGCAAGAAGAGTCCCGATGGGCCAAAGCAGCACCTGGGGGGTGCCCTGATGGGGGCACAACCCACCAGGGCATGCCAGGGCCCGCTGGCGTGCCCAGGTGGGTTGTGCCCACCTCGGTGTCCACCCGTACCCCTTCTTTGCACTATAAATTCCCAAATATTTCAAAACCCCTCGGGGTTAACCTAAATCATAAGTTCCGCCTCCACAGTGCTCCGTATCCACCAAAAACCAGTCTAGACCCGTTCCGGCACCCTGCCGGAGGGGGAATCATCTCCCGTGGCCATCTTCATCACCCCAGCGGCCACCACGATGAGGAGGGAGTAGTCCACCCTCGAGACTGAGGGTTTGTACCAGTAGCTATGTGTTTAATCTCCTCCTCTCTCTCGTGATCTATATCATGGGCTTTGTTAGTATAGTCGGATCATATGATGTTTCTCCCCTCTATACTCTTGTTGTGACGAATTGAATCTTTACCCTTTGAAGTTTTTTCATGTCGGATTGAATATTCAGATATGAGAACACATGATATATGTCTTGCTGTATGAATACTTGAGGTGAGAATTGGGGTATCTTATTGATTCACTTGATATATGTTATGGCATTCAACTCGCGGATTCTCACAGTGATATTGGGGTAATCTATGCATGGGGGTTGATGCATGTTTTTCTCCGATGGAAACTTCGGGGTCTCTTTATAGTTCTTTCTGTGGATTGAGTATTATTAATATTAATATGCTTTGGTGTTGAAAGGATCGATATAGTTGACTAGAGGGGGGTGAATAGGCAACTAACAATTTTTTAGCTTTTCTTTACCAATTTAAACTTTGCATCAAAGTAGGTTGTCTAGATATGCAACTAGGTGAGCAACCTATATGATGCAACAACAATAAGTAAACAAGCGAGCAAGGGAAGTAACACAAGATAAGCTTGCACGAGTAAAGGGATGAGATAACCAAGAGTGGAGTCGGTGGAGACGAGGATGTGTTACCGAAGATCCTTCCCCTTGAGAGGAATTACGTCTCCATTGGAGCGGTGTGGAGGCATAATGCTCCCCAAGAAGCCACTAGGGCCACCGTATTATCCTCACGCCCTCACACAATGCGAGATGCCATGATTCCACTATTGGTCACTACTAGGAAAACGCTTATACACAGTAGCCTAGTAGTAGCGCTGGAAAGAAATAAACACTGCTGCTACTAGTAACTCCATAGTAGTAGCACTGTGAAGCAGAAAAGTGCTACTACTATGTGGGACCAGACGAGGCCACCCACTGTTTTGTGTGTGTGTGTGGAGAGATTTGTGCTAGTGACATGCCCTCGAGTTGCTTATGTTTTGCCGAAATGTCGATTTATTTCCGTTTAGGTGAATTTTGAGCAAACTCATATGTCCTATTTTTAGGCAAAGTCATGCCAAAATTATATATATATATATGACTGTGAAGCATGCATTATTTATTTCATAACCCTTTTGCTTGTTATATCGTGTAGTTGGTCATGAAGGTGAGTGGATGGAAGGTGGAGCGGTACATGCAATCCGCGGTGATGGGACATGTATGCAAATAATCAGACTAGGATTAGATGTCCGTGTGCAAGATGCAAGGAAGGAGTCCTTTTGGACCCTTTTGATCGTGGCACTTTGAAGGCGCACCTTCTGATGAATGGTTTCATGGATGGCTATACTCAGTGGATAAGTGAAGAAGATGATGATGATGAGGACGTCCACATGGCAGGGGGTAACGACATGGGGCTAGTCGAAGAGATGACCGATCGAGAAGAAGACGATGGCGTCGGACATGTCAGCGAGGAAGAGTTCGGAAATGACGATGGCGGCGGAGAAGATTCCGGACACGGCGAAGAAGAGTCTGGACATGGTGAATTAGAGGCGGCGATTAAGCCGTAGTCTTCGACACTACTAAGTGCAGTCGTGCAGGACCCTCATGTTCAAGACCTCCTTCGCAAGAGTACGACTAGCGAGAGAGATGCCACTAGAGAGGAGGCAAGTTGGCGCAACTTGAAGTAGACTCAAGGACTCCATTGAATGACGGTGTCGATCCCGAGGTGATCCGCTTGAGTTTCACGCTCGAACTTCTAAATACGAAGGCCAAAAACAAATGGATAGAGAAAAGCCTCGATGAGCATTTGAAGTTTATACATAATAAAGTTATTCCCGCGGGGAACCTGTGTCCTACTAGTGTCGAGGAGGCCAAGAAAATTGTTTGCCCTTTTGATTTGCCGCACATAAGGTACCACACATGCATCATTTATCAGGGGGGGCACGAGGGAAAAACCAGTTGTCCAGTGTGCAATGCTTCTCAATACAAGAAGGTAGGAAAGAAAGCTCCTCGGAAAGTTGTATGATACTTTCCGATCACTCCTCATCTGTAGCGGTATTTCGTAGATCCTAAGGAAGCAAAGCTCATGTGCTGGCACGCGGAGAGAAGGAACCCCGATGATGGAGATGATCCAAGGCTGAGACACCTCATTGATGGTAGCCAGTGGAGAGCATTCAACACCGTATATAGATTTGCTGCAGAAGATCCAAGGAACATCATGCTTGGTGCGAGTACTGATGGCATGAATATGTTTGGAAACCAGAACACCAACCACAGCACATGGCCCGTGTTTGTATGTATGTACAACCTCCCCCCATGGAAGTGCATGAAGACAAAGTACATACACATGAGCATGCTGATTCAATGGCCGAAACAACTGAGAAATAGTATTAACTTGTATATGGGGCTTCTGCAAGAGGAGCTAGACACGTTATGGAAAACACCGGCAATGACATGGGACGCCAGCAAAGGAGAATATTTCCATATGAGAGCCGCGCTGATGACGATGGTGCACGACTATCTCAGTTAAGGGTACACCTCAGGCCAGGTGTGCCACGGATACTGCGGATGCACGAGGTGCGTGGATGATACAACGTCTCAGCAGCTTACGTCAACGAAACATGGTGGGTCCGGGAAAATCGTGTACATGGGGCATCGTAGATGGCTCAAGAAGGATGACTCGTGGAGAAAGCATGGAGATCTATTCGATGGGTTGGCTGAGCTTCGAGGACCTCCACGTAAGAGGAGCGGTGCCGAAATCGACGAGCTATTGAGAAACTGGGAACAATGCCCCGCGCCAGGAAAGATCAAAAATGCGCCGGAGCCGCTGCTGAAGGTATGGAAAACAAGGTCTATTTTTGGGACTTGGAGTACTGGCCCAATCATGACACACCTCATTGCCTTGATCCAATGCATATCACGAAGAATGCCCTTGAGAGCTTGCTTGGCACACAGATGAACATGCCAGAGAAGACCAAGGATGGGCCGAAGGCAAGGAAAGACTTGGAAGATTTGAAGATCAGGAAAGATCTCCACCGTAAAAAGTTGATGGAGGAGACGGAGACGGAGGAGGGGGAAGGGGCGAAAAAGTCAAAAGAAGGAGGAGAATTATTGCCCCCCTTCTTGCTTCACCTTAAGTGCGAAGGAGATCGATCAATTCATCAAGTCCCTTATGGGAATCAAAGTCAGTTCCGGTTACTGTGGGAAGATAAGCAGATTTCTAGACCCCAAGAAGAAAAGGTTCAGCAGGATGAAGTCTCATGACTGTCATGTCATGATGACGCAGATACTCCCGGTTGCCATTAGAGGGATAATGGAGAAGCACGTTCGTGACACGCTTACTGGTCTCTGCAACTTCTTCGACGTTATATCTCGAAAGTCCATAAGTGTGATGCAGCTCTGAAGGCTACAGGAAGAAATCGTTGTCATACTATGTGAGCTTGAGATGTACTTCCTGCCCGCATTCTTTGACGTCATGGTGCATCTGTGTCTCCACATCGTGGATGACATTATCGACCTCGGGCCGACATTCCTTCACAGCATGATGCCGTTCGAGAGGATGAATGGGGTCATCAAAGGATTCGTTCATAACATGACCCGTTCGGAAGGGAGCATCGTCCAGGGGTATCTGACGCGTGAGTGCATCTCCTTTTGCGATAATTATATAAGTGTCGGAGACCCTGTTGTTGGTTTGCCCATCAAGAAGCACGATGGGAAGCTCGAAGGAGATGGTCACTACAATGGCTGGAGGGAATTTCACGTGGACTATTCGGATAGATGGAACGACTTTGATAGGGCTAACTTAGTAGTGCTACAACACCTAGATGTGGTAGATGATTATGTGGCACAGCACAAAGAAACCATCGCAAAGAAGTACCGTGATAAGGGGATGCTCAAGACGGACGACGAAGTTACTGTAGAGCACAACGCCACTTTCTTACGCTGGTTTAAATAGCAAGTTCTTGAAAATCCCCCGGAAGAGGGCACTTTAGACGCATTGCTCGTACACACCTTAGCACATGGCCCCGCACACAAGCTCGTGACCTATCAGTCCTACGATATAATTGGGTACATGTTCTACACTGAGGCCAAAGACATGGACAGTGATTACCAAAACTCTGGGGTGACAATTAAATGCGTGACTCACGCCAACGACACAAGTGAGAGATTCTACGGAAGGGTCGAAGAGATCTAGGATCTTGACTATGATGGAATGCACGATGCGATGATGTTCCGTGTCAGATGGGCTAAGGACGTCGTAAGCGAAAACAAGTATTTCATCACCATGTCTATACCCGACGCGAAGAACACTCCCGTGAACTTTAACGTCATCGCCAAAAATGAGCCATGGGTACACGCTAAGCATGTGACACAATGCTTCTTCATAACCGACCCGGCCAATCCCAGCCGTGTTGTCGTGAGGAGATCCAAAAGGAGCATCGTCGGAATGGATGGAGTAGCCAACGAGGAAGACTACGACCAATTCGGCAACCTGATGAGGGAAGATGACGATGACGATGAAGCATACGTGAAAAGAAGAATCAATACTACATTACCTAAGAAAGATCATAATCCATGGCTCCGGAAAAGTCACAAGGAGGAGCTCAATTACTCAGGAAAGAACAAGAAAGGGAAGAAGCTCAATGTGAAACGTCGTCGACGCAGCTGATCAGAAACCTACATGTATATCTATGTATATATTTCGTGCACGCATTTAAGTAACCGTTATCGTTCAACTGATATGTTACCACCACATGCAAGGTTCCGGTGATATGCGCGCGGGGGGAGAGGGCCGGAGAAGCCGTCGTCGGGAGAAAAACAAAAAAACAAAAACGAAAGGGAGAAAGCAGTACAAAAGAAAAAGGAAAGTAAACAGAAAAGAAAAGGGAAATAATAAAAGAAAAGAAAACTAAAAACTAGAAAAGGAAAATAATAAAAAGAAAATAATAAAAACTGGAATAGTTAGCAGTAGCGCTTGATTGAGAACCAGCGCTATAGCTACTATAGCTATAGCGTAGCTACAGCGCTTTGTTCCAGAAAAGCGCTACTACTATGTGCCATTAGCAGTAGCGCTTGATTGAGAACCAGCGCTATAGCTACTATAGCTATAGCGGTTTATTCTAGAAAAGCTCTACTACTATGTGCCATTAGCAGTTGTGCTGCTTTACAACGCAGTGCTATAGCTATAGCTAAGTTAGCTATAGAGATGGGTTGTAAAGCAGCGCTACTGCTATTTTGAGTTAACCTCAAATTTGGCCAACCGCCAAGTCCCAATTCTCTGATGAGGACATCAATACCATTGTTACACCCACAACCCCTGCTGCTATATATACTAGACCAATTACTAGAGCTCGCGCACGCCAATTGAATTATCAGGTGATGTCACATCCCTAGCTTCTGGTAATGCTCTAGGCTAGCTTCATGTGTGCATCATGTCTATATTCCGAAAGTTGAAATGAGGAATTTGAAAGCCTCAGAAATCATTTTAATAAAAGGGCAAGAAACCCTAAAATTGCAATCAGTAAATCCAAAATGCCCTAGAAATAGCTCTGGCAATTTTGGCAAGAGTTATAAATCAAACCAAACTTTTGGAACATTTCTAAGGGATTATTTGGGCTCTGATTTTAAATCAATATTCTATTTGAATTTGGAGTAATATTCATAATATATAATGAATATATTTTCAAATGTCGTGAGACATTTTATGTATATGAGGAGTAGACCTTAAGTGACATAAAATTATCCAGGGGAGTTTTAGCACTGTTTTCAAATTTGTTTGAATTTGAATTCAGTGGCAATTAAACAAAACAAAACAAAAAAACAGAAACAAAAGAAAAACGAAAGCCCACCGGGCCTCTTACCCGCACCTACCTGGTCCAGCCCACCTACCCCCACCGCGTCATCTTCCTCCTGCTAGTAGGAGCAGGTGCGTGTCGACGCACGCGCAGCTACGGCCACCTCCTAGTTCGCACTGGAGGCCCGTCCTTCTCCCTGGTCCTGCGTTTGGAGACGCCTAGAGACCCCCTGACCTCTCTCTCTCCCTCACCCGCAACCTCTCCCCTCCCCTGGCTCTCTCTCTCACCGGCCGAGCGCCACCATCGCTGCCCCTCGCTGCCCTCGTGGCCACAGCCCACCCCTTGCCTCCCTAGCCGTCCAACCGCTCCGCCAAGATGTCACAGGCCTATCCATCGAAGCAAGCGAGCTCGGGACACGCTGCTCTGTCGCCATCGTCTTCGTCTTCAACGTCGGCCACCGGAGGGAGCCGCCATCGATCTATCGCCTGCCGGTCGTCCCTGAGCTCTTTGAGCCCTAGTTCTACTCCCTGTGAGGCCGCCGTCGTTTCCCCTCTCTCCTATCTGTTAATTTCGTTCCCTAGACCCGATCCCCATCGACGCCGTACTCCGGCCGCCGCCCAACTCGCCGTCCCCATCGTTGCACGCCACCCCAGCGCCGCCCGAGGCAACTAACGGACGCGCCTCATTGCGCCGCTTCCAACGCGCCCAGCCGCACGACCTCTCGTGGCCGGAGTTGGCCGGACGAGCAACCTCGCCGTGCTCTGTTTACGCCGGTGGTTATAACGCCGATGATGATGACGTGGACGCGTCATTAGCGGCTAATTGAACCACTAACTAACCCCCCTGGCTCGCTGACATGCGGGCCCCGCTGCCTAACTAACCAGCTGACACAAATAGATTAAGATTAATCTAAAAGCAGTGGCCCCACGCGTCACGGTTGACCTCGCTGATGTGGCCGTTGACCGGACCCACCTGTTTGTGACACTAAATGTCACTTGGTCACTGGCCAGTGGGTCCCACTGGTCAGGTTTGACCTGGACCGTGCCCCGTTGACCTGCTGACGTCATTACGATGTCATGCTGACGCAGTAATTAATTTCTGTTTTAAAACAATTCAGGAAATTCTAGAAAATGACTTAAAGTTCAAAAAAATCATAGAAATTAAACCGTAACTCCAAATGAAATAATTTACATATGAAAAATTATCAGAAAAATTTAAGGAATCTGTTTATGGCATTTTCATGCATGTTAGAACAACTTATGGCTGCTGTTTAGGCCAATTCACATAAATAGAATTTAAACTCTCACATATGGAGTTTGAATTTGAACCTAGGGTTCAAACCAACTCCATTTAACACGTTGCTATATGCATTAGCTCAAACCACAGCATATTGACATGTCATGATCATGCATCATATGGTGCATTGCATTGATTGTGTTTCTTTCTCTGTTGCCGGTATTTGTTCTCGCTCGATAGACGTTGTACCGACGCTGTGATCGTTGACACTGATGAAGACCCAATGATATCTTCAGAAGTGCCAGGCAAGCAAAACCCCCTTTTCATTCCGATACAATCCCACTGTCTTGCTTTGGCTCTCTTTTACTGCATTAGGACAACAACGATTCATCTGTTAGTTGCTGCGTTAGTTGAACCCCTTATCCTCTGCATGACCTGTCATTGCCACAGTAAATAGATGAAACCCACTAGCATGAGTAGGAGTTGTTTGAGCCCTGATGTGCCTACTCATTCATGCTTGTTGTCATGCCTGCTATTGCCTAGAGTTGTGTCGGGTCTGATTCATCAGGGATGAATCGGAGGTGTGTGTGAACATGTCCTACTGTGTGTGAGCTAAGTGTGTGAACACGATTTGGTAAAGGTAGCGGTGAGAGGCCATGTAGGAGTACATGGTGGTTTGTCTCATTGCAGCCGTCCTCAAGAACTGAGTTCTGTGTCTGTGATCCATGAACAGTTACTACCACTCATTGGGATCCTTAATTGACCCTCTCGGCTTCTTAATCACCCTAGTACTTTGTCCAGGAGTTGCAACGAGTTTCTGGTGTTTGTAGGTTAAGTGTTGGCGGCCGTGCGTAGCCCTGACCCTAGGGGTGGGCTATGTTGCGGTAGATACACCGTGGCACGGTGTACCGGGCGCCCGTTTGGTGTCTGGGGAACCCTGTTCATATCGTTCGGGGCCGTATGTGGAAACCTTGGCCGGACTCCCTGCGGATGGAACCTGAATAGGCGATAAACATGGACTAGAGACTTAGGTGTTTAGGTAGGCCGTGGCCGACACCCTCGTTGGGCTTCCGCTTGAAGGTTGCCGAGTACATGTCATGTAAACGACGGTAAGCGGTGGGAGCGTGTGTGAAGAAGTACACCCCTGCAGGGTTATCATTATCTATTCGAATAGACGGATTCCTCGGATATGGAAACATGGACCCCTTGCATAGTTCATAGACAAGTGAAAGTGGTTACTCTAAAACTCGCAAGATAAGTGTGAGTGCTATGGATGGCGTTCTCGCAGGGAGACGGGAGCGGATCCATAGTGGTGTATTGATATGGTGAATTTGTGGACTCGTGTGCGCCACCTCAAACGAGTTACTTGCAGTCATAGTTCAAGTTAGCCACTGAGTCAAAGCTGGCTTGCTGCAGTTAAACTCGACCACCCCCTTTGTTCATACCGATGCATATGTAGATAGTTCTGATGTAAGTCTTGCTTGGTACATTTGTACTCACGTTTGCTTATTTTATGTTTTGCAGAGAGACTTCAGTCTCGATAGTAGTTCCGCTTGGACTTCGACGTTTAGCTTGTTACCTCAGCTACGATCTTGTACCCTTGGGAGGGTCTGGTAGATAGTCAGGCTCCTCGGCCTTCTTCATTTTTAGTTGTCTGTACTCAGACAAGTTAAGCTTCCGCATGTGCTTTGACTTGTATGCTCTGAATGTTGGGTCATGAGACCCATGTTTGTAATATCTCGCTCCTCGGAGCCTAATGAATAAATACTTGAGTCATAGAATTATGTTGTGATGCCATGTTGTATTTACACATATCGAGCATATTGTGTGTATGATTGAAATGCTTCGTATGTGTGGGATCCGACAACCTAGTTGTTTATCCTTGGTAGCCTCTCTTATGGGGAAATGTAGTCTTGTGCTTCCATGAGCCATAGTAGTCCGCTACAGCCTGGTTCACCGGAGTCCTGCTAGCGCAGCACTACTGCTCCGGAGCACTTGACTAGCCGGCATGTGATTCTCTTAGTTCCTGTGTCTGTCCCATCGGGGAAATGTCACGCGGTGACATCCGGAGTCCTGTTAGCCCAGTGCTACAGCCCGGATTCACATGCTGTTGACCGACATGCTCGATGTTGATTCATGTATGCATGTTCCCGTAAGTTAGTGCCACTTTGGGTTCACGACTAGTCATGTCGGCCCGGGTTCTCTGTCATATGGATGCTAGCGACACTATCATATACGTGGGCCAAAAGGCGCAAATGGTCCCGGACCATGGTAAGGCGACACCCGTGGGAATACCATGCGTGAGGCCGCAAAGTGATATGAGGTGTTACAGGCTAGATCAGTGTGACTTAGAATCGGGGTCCTGACAGCTTTGGTATCAGAGCCTGACTGCCTGTTGGATTAGCAAGCCAAGATGGTCGAAGTCGTGTCTAGAAATGCTTTAGTTATGTAAGGGAATTGATTGTGGATGGGAACGTAAGGCTCTTTTACTCCTTATCCTTAGGACCTTCTGATCTGAGTCATCTTATCTTTTCTACGAGGTTAAGAACTAGGCTTCTCTTCTATCTCTCAGGATGACGTGTTACTAAACCGTAGTTGCCTAGGATTGTTGAGTTCAAGCCTCAGTTCAGTTCCTACTACTTCCATATGTTCGTAGCTGGCCTCAGAACTTTGATATTGTGATGTTGAGTGGTTATGCCACCATTTTTGCAGGATGTCTCAAATCTTTTGAGCATTTACAGCCGTTATGCTGTCCGAGTCATCCCAGGTTTTTAAATAGTCCGATGCATTTGCAACTCCCTTCTTCCTGTTCTCGATGTTCCTTTGGGCCAGATTAAGCACACTAATCGGTCTGTTGAGGTACTCCGTTGTCTTGACATGTATATTGGAGTTAGTATTATGACCATAGGTGTCTTCGAGAACCACTCAGTGATCTAGCAATGTTTCTGTTCCCAGTGTGATGATTCTGGCCACCATTCTCGAAAACATCCCATGATGCCATTTAGTAGTAGATATTCTACTTCTGGGTTCTTAAGCCCAAGATTCACCCTCGTTGCTTCATGTTGATAGTGTTGCTAGTTCCTTTAGGATATTAGTAACTTTTGCGATAGTCCTCGTGGTCCGTGGTATTTCCTTTTTCCAAATACCATGAACCATTAAGGCAGAAGTTCTTTGAACCAAAAGATCACCATTAGAGTACTCTTGAGGAGTTCTCCATTCATAATTGTGATTCTGCCAGCTCTACCTTTCTTCATGGGTTATCCGGAAGAAACCTGTTGAACTTGGTTCGACATACTAATCTATGCATCCACAACTCAGAAAATTATATGTTCCCTTGAGTTGTCCCTCTTTAGTTGTTTTATGAGTCTCGTCTATCAACTGATAGTCGGGAGTAGTTGTGCGATCGTGTTCATCGATGCCTGCTATTCTTGTGGTCCGTCAAGCCATTCTATTCCAGAATGACTAGGAGAAACAAACTCCAGTACCTTATCCATATCTAGGATTGGGTCAAAGTAGTTGTATTCCATGGATCAAAATGCCAACCCAGCTTTTGCTCTGTTCTACCTTGGAGTGTTACCATATTTATGTCAAGAATGTCATGAGAATTGCACCACCTCTTATGAATTCTTGACGCAGTGATACTTATCGCCATCATTATTCATTCTTCGGTTCCGTGTTGTTGTAACCGGAATGCCGACAAGTGAACTGTGATGTGTGAAATCAATACTCCTAGCAACCCCGTTGCTTGGTAGTTAGTGGACAATAAACTCATTCTTAGCGTGTTGGTTATTGAATCATCATTCTAAGATTGATCATGCTACCTAGTCCTTATTTCCGGATCACTATTCGATCAATGAGTTAGGATTGTGTCAAACCCTTGCTCTATTGATCACATCGTCTTGCCTCGCAAAGCAAGATTGTTCTCGAGCTTAATAACATATCGGTGGGTTGTGATTTTCCAAATATCTTCTTGGAAGTGTCACCAGGTTGTCACCTAATCGCTATGTTGAGTTCGTGATCAAGTTGGTTTCTTGTAGCCACCCTTTTCTCCAAGAATCTGTGTTGGATACCCCTGAGCTAGTTGGTTAAGCTTAACAACAACTTGGAGAGTTGGAAGATAAAAGCTTGTCTTGCTTAGTTCGTGTTAAGGGATATCTTTTGTGTGTGTGTGTGTTGAAGAAAGATGATATCTTCATCGATTGGTCCTCGTGATCAGTTATTGGATCTATTGTCTTGTCCAAACTTTGATTTGAGTGTGGGCTATCCTCAAATCAAATCAGAACCAACGATGTTCGTAATGTTGTCCTACTCGAGGTTGATTCCTCGGGCATACACCATTACATCCTTTGTTCTGACCAATGCTATCACCGTGTTCACTTAATTGTGGAATTCCATCTATATGGAAGCCTGGATGGTTGTTTCTTGAGCCCATTGACAACATTGTCATCTTGTTCATGATTCATGTTGAACATCTAAGTTAGCGTTGGAAACTTTGAAAGCATTTCTTCATGGTAGCTCATGAAGCATATATTTGGATGAAAGAAGTGGCTACCTCTGATTCACGTGCATTTGGTGAAAGTTGCCGCCGTGGATTCAAGAAAGCTTGTTCGGATTCCTTGGAATCATCCCAAGTTAGTCATGCATGTGCGAAGTATTCTATGGTTTGATAGGCTCGCTACCTCCAGTCCATATGTGTCCCTAGCACACCAAGCCACTGACAGATTTGTTCTAGGAGAAGGAGTTAAGTGCTAATCCATGGTAATGCACAAGACTTCGATATCCTCGATGATGGTTCCCAACCTGAACTCGGTAGTGTTTTATCATAAGACTACTATGTGGTCATGCTTGTCTGGGACAGCGTGTTCACATGTGTTTAGCAGAACCAGCTCATGTTTTGGAGCTTGCTACCATAGTTCATTTCCCCGAGAGTCTCGCAACATCATCTCGTCGATTTGTGTTGCAAAATTTCATTTTTCTTTCTAGACTTGATGAGTCTGGAATATCCTGACACCAACCAGATCTGAATCTCAGGCAGATATGATGGTTGGAACACACTCCAAGAACTATAATATTGGTCTCTCTGTAACCGGTAAAGTGGATGTCGTGGCCAACACACCCAGCCGGAAGACCTATTATTGTAGTATCTTGATTGAGGAAGTTGGCCACCTCCCCATAAGGATTTCATAGGATTTACTCCAGAAGTTGTTCCTTATGGATCTATTGTATTCCGAAGTCCGACCACTACTTGATGGCTATGCTGATGCTTTAAAGCATGACCGTGGTAACCACTACATCAAGGAGAACATTAGAAGCGGAGTGCTAAATGTCTCTCGATCGATCATCCAGATTTCATTCCCTTGGCCTCGCTAAGGTGAAATCTGAGAAAGGGTTGTCTTTCTATGCATCTGCATTGTCCATCACTATTCGTCAAGGTAGTAAGATGTGTTGCCAGGATCCTCGACTCGGATGTTGGTAGAAACTTGATGAATATGGAAATGCTCAAGTTCTTGAGAGCACGCGCAAGCAAAAAATCATCCCTTGCGTTGTCTTCAACAAGGTAGTTCACATCATCCATTCTAGCCCGAGTGTGTCGCTCTCCCGAACTCCGTCAAACGATCGCTCGTAAATTGCCTTAGGCTGGTATAGAGAGTTCCAATGATCTCTGTATCAAAAGTAATTCTTTTTGCCACTTAAGGGATAATTCCACGAGTCACCTTCCTTAAGGTATCATGTTACGAAATCATGGCAATTATCTCCTTGCTACTTGAAATTCATGCTCCATCTTAGTCAAGTGTGGATTTGTAACCTGCCAAATTGAAACCTCGTCATTTGTTTCTTTCCTCCCCTCTCGATATGTGTTTTGTGTCTCAGCTCGAGAGATGTTTCAATGTCTCACTCCGTGAGTTGATCCTGAGTAGATCGACCTTCGATAAGATCGATCCCTCTCGAGTTTTCCTTCTCCTCTCATTGTCATGTTAGTTGGAGTTCTCGGGGCAAGACATTGAGAAAATATGGTGATTGAATCAACGTTCATTTGAAGTGCAACCTGGATCGTGAGGATTGCGTTAGTTGCGTTCCCCCATCATCTTACCCTACGCTTGAATCTCGGGACGAGATTCTTGTTTAGTAGGGGTGAGCTGTCACATCCCTAGCTTCTGGTAATGCTCTAGGCTAGCTTCATGTGTGCATCATGTCTATATTCCGAAAGTTGAAATGAGGAATTTGAAAGCCTCAGAAATCATTTTAATAAAAGAGCAAGAAACCCTAAAATTGCAATCAGTAAATCCAAAATGCCCTAGAAATAGCTCTGACAATTTTGGCAAGAGTTATAAATCAAACCAAACTTTTGGAACATTTCTAAGGGATTATTTGGGCTCTGATTTTAAATCAATATTCTATTTGAATTTGGAGTTATATTCATAATATATAATGAATATATTTTCAAATGCCCTGAGACATTTTATGTATATGAGGCGTAGACCTTAAGTGACATAAAATTATCCAGGGGAGTTTTGGCACTGTTTTCAAATTTGTTTGAATTTGAATTCAGTGGCAATTAAACAAAACAAAACAGAAAAACAGAAACAAAAGAAAAACGAAAGCCCACCGGGCCTCTTACCCGCACCTACCTGGTCCAGCCCACCTACCCCCACCGCGTCGTCTTCCTCCTGCCAGTAGGAGCAGGTGCGTGTCGACGCACGCGCAGCTACGGCCACCTCCTGCTTCGCGCTGGAGGCCCGTCCTTCTCCCTAGTCCCGCGTTTGGAGACGCCCAGAGACCCCCTGACCTCTCTCTCCCTCACCCGCAACCTCTCCCCTCCCCTGGCTCTCTCTCTCTCACCGGCCGAGCACCACCATCGCTGCCCCTCGCTGCCCTCGCGGCCACAACCCACCCCTTGCCTCCCTAGCTGTCCAACCGCTCCGCCAAGACGTCGCGGGCCTATCCATCGAAGCAAGCGAGCTCGGGACACGCTGCTCCGTCGCCACAGTCTTCGTCTTCAACGTCGGCCACCGGAGGGAGCCGCCATCGATCTGTCGCCTGCCGGTCGTCCCCGAGCACTTCGAGCCCCAGTTCTACTCCCTTTGAGGTCGCCGTCGTTTCCCCTCTCTCCTCTTTGTTAATTTCGTTCCCTAGACCCGATCCCCATTGATGTCGTACTCCGGCCGCCGCCCAACTCGCCGTCCCCGCGGTTGCACGCCACCCCTGTGCCGCTCGAGGCCACCAACGGACGTGCCTCGTTGCGCCGCTTCCAACACGCCCGGCCGCGCGACCTCTCGTTGGCGGAGTTGGCCGGACGAGCAACCTCGCCGTGCTCTGTTTACGCCGGTGGTTATAACGCCGGCGATGATGACGTGGACGCGTCATTAGCGGCTATTTGAACCACTAACTAACCCCCCTAGCTCGCTGACATGCGGGCCCCGCTGCCTAACTAACCAGCTGACACAAATAGATTAAGATTAATCTAAACGCAGTGGCCCCACGCGTCACCGTTGACCTCGCTGACGTGGCCATTGACCGGACCCACCTGTCTATGACACTAAATGTCACTGGGTCACTGACCAGTGTGTCCCACTGGTCAGGTTTGACCTGGACCGTGCCCCGTTGACCTGCAGACGTCATGACGATGTCATGCTGACGCAGTAATTAATTTCTGTTTTAAAACAATTCAGGAAATTCTAGAAAATGACTTAAACTTCAAAAAAATCGTAGAAATTAAACCGTAACTCCAAATGAAATAATTTATATATGAAAAATTATTAGAAAAATTCAAGGAATCTGTTTATGGCATTTTCGTGCATATTAGAACAACTTATGGATGCTGTTTAGGCCAATTCACATAAATAGAATTTAAACTCTCACATATGGAGTTTGAATTTGAACCTAGGGTTCAAACCAACTCCATTTAACATGTTGCTACTTGCATTAGCTCAAACCACAGCATATTGACATGTCATGATCATGCATCATATTGTGCATTGCATTGATTGTGTTTCTTTCTCTGTTGCCGGTATTTGTTCCCTCTCGATAGACGTTGTACCGACGCTGTGATCGTTGACACTGATGAAGACCCAATGATATCTTCAGAAGTGCCAGGCAAGAAAAACCCCCTTTTCATTCCGATACAATCCAACTCTCTCGCTCCGGCTCTCTTTTACTGCATTAGGACAACAACGATTCATCTGTTACTTGCTGCAGCAGTTCAACCCCTTATCCTCTGCATGACCTGTCATTGCCACAGTAAATAGATGAAACCCACTAGCATGAGTAGGAGTTGTTTGAGCCCTGATGTGCCTACTCATTCATGCTTGTTTGTCATGCCTGCTATTGCATAGAGTTGTGTCGGGTCTGATTCATCGGGGATGAATCGGAGGTGTGTGAACATGTCCTACTGTGTGTGAGCTAAGTGTGTGAACACGATTTGGTAAAGGTAGCGGTGAGAGGCCATGTAGGAGTACATGGTGGGTTGTCTCATTGCAGCCGTCCTCAGGAACTGAGTTCTGTGTCTGTGATCCATGAACAACTACTACCACTCATTGGGATCCTTAATTGACCCTCTCGGCTTCTTAATCACCCTAGTACTCTGTCCAGGAGTTGCAACTAGTTTCTGGTGTTTGTAGGTTATGTGTTGGCAGCCGTGCGTAGCGCTGACCCTAGGGGTGGGCTATGTTGTGGTAGATACACCATGGCCCGGTGTACTGGGCGCCTGTTTGGTGTCTCGGGAACCCTGTTCACATCGTTCGGGGCCGTATGTGGAAACCTCGGCCGGACTCCCTGCGGATGGAACCTGAATAGGCGATAAACCTGGACTAGAGACTTAGGTGTTTAGGTAGGCCGTGGCCGACACCCTCATTGGGATTCCGCTTGAAGGTTGCCGAGTATATGTCATGTAAACGACGGTAAGTGGTGGGAGCGTGTGTGAAGAAGTACACCCCTGCAGGGTTATCATTATCTATTCGAATAGCCAGATTCCTCGGCTATGGAAACTTGGACCCCTTGCATAGTTCATAGACAAGTGAAAGTGGTTACTATAAAACTCGCAAGATAAGCGTGAGTGCTATGGATGGCGTTCTCGCAGGGAGACGGGAGTGGATCCATAGTGGTGTATTGATATGGTGAATTTGTGGACTCGTGTGCGCCACCTCAAACGAGTTACTTGCAGTCATATTTCAGGTTAGCCACTGAGTCAAAGCTGGCTTGCTGCAGTTAAACTCCACCACCCCCTTTGTTGATACCGATGCATATGTAGATAGTTCTGATGTAAGTCTTGCTGGGTACATTTGTACTCACGTTTGCTTATTTTATGTTTTGCAGAGAGACTTCAGTCTCGCTAGTAGTTCCGCTTGGACTTCGACGTTTAGCTTGTTACCTCAGCTACGATCTTGTACCCTTGGGAGGGTCTGGTAGATAGTCAGGCTCCTCAGCCTTCTTCTTCTTTAGTTGTTTGTACTCAGACATGTTAAGCTTCCTCATGTGCTTTGACTTGTATGCTCTGAATGTTGGTTCATGAGACCCATGTTTGTAATATCTCGCTCCTCGGAGCCTAATGAATAAATACTTGAGTCGTAGAGTTATGTTGTGATGCCATGTTGTATTTACACATATCGAGCATATTGTGTGTATGATTGAAATGCTTGGTATGTGTGGGATCCGACAACCTAGTTGTTTATCCTTGGTAGCCTCTCTTATGGGGAAATGTAGTCTTGTGCTTCCATGAGCCATAGTAGTCCGCTACAGCCCGGTTCACCGGAGTCCTGCTAGCCCAGCACTACTGCTCCGGAGAACTTGACTGGCCGGCATGTGATTCACTTCGTTCCTGTGTCTGTCCCATCGGGGAAATGTCACGCAGTGACATCCGGAGTCCTGTTAGCCCAGTGCTATAGCCCGGATTCACATGCTACTGACTGACATGCTCGATGTTGATTCATGTATGCCTATTCCTGTAAGTTAGTGCCACTTTGGGTTCACGACTAGTCATGCCGGCCCGGGTTCTCTATCATATGGATGCTAGCGACACTATCATATACGTGGTCCAAAAGGCGCAAACGGTCCCGGGCCATGGTAAGGCGACACCCGTGAGAATACCGTGCCTGAGGCCGCAAAGTGATATGAGGTGTTACAGGCTAGATCGGTGTGACTTAGAATCAGGGTCCTGACAGGTGATGTAAGGTAGAGACCCTAATCGCCCGATCTTTCACGAAAGGAGCGGATCCCGACGAAATCATGAAGAACACGGGGAGGAACAGAGAGAAAACACAATAATAAACACGAGAGGAATCACTAAGCTGACACGAATAAGTCACACATGGGCTGGATCCTCGAGTACATAAGGAAAGATACACGATCCACGGACAACTAGGGACGATACAAGGTAACTGGTCTTCTCCGTGAGGAGGTCTTGATGTTCTTCCTTAAAGAGTGGTCTTGAATCCGCTTGGGGGATCTTCTCCGGTGGAGGCTCGAATCTCCATAGAGAAGACTACCAAGTGGATGAGCAAAGCTCTCTCACCAACATGAGCTAAACATTTGCTAACCCTAAAAATGGGGAGTAGAAGGTCTATTTATGTCCCAAGGGGAGAATGGGTAAGTGAGGGGGGAAACTGGTACACGGGCCTCGGCCCAAGTCACGCACACAGGGGGTGGCCGGATGATCCGGGAGTTGGTCCGGATGATCCGGGCTTCGGGGGTCCGGATGATCCGGGTCGGCATCCGGATCGTCCGGCTGTGTTGGAGCAGCTGCGGGAGGGCCGGATGATCCGGGCCTGGGTCCGGATGACCCATCTCCGAGATGTCGTCTCGGGTGTCGCTGGGCACATTACCCGTATCGTCCGAGCCGGGGTCCGGACCATCCGGGCTGAGGCCGGATCGTCTGGATGGTGGTCCGGATCGTCCGGGCTTCTGCTGACTTAGCCCTTTTTATTCTCCATCTTCATGTCCATCTTCCTCTTCGGATTCTCCTCGCTCCTTGGCATCTCCATGGCTAACTCCTTGATACCTGAGTATGCACAATGTCTCCGCTTGAGGTAGTAGCCATGTCTCATGGTCATCGACGTGGAATTGTGAGAGGAGAGATGTCCCCTCGATCTTGAGAGCTCTTGCACGTGATCGAGTCATGGGTCCACTAGGCACTTGATGACACGATGGTAGGTCCATGGGGATGACCGTGGAATGCTCCGCATCATCTCCCCTCCCTTGGGAAAGATCCGACCTCAGATCGAAATCCTCATCACCATGGTACGAGGAGAGATCTTTGACGTTGAAGATGTCGCTCACGGAGTACTTGTCACGTGGGATGTCGATCTTTTATGCGTTGTTGTTGTAGCGTGCAAGCACCTTGAATGGTCCATCGGCTCATAGTAGAAGCTTGGACTTGCGTTCGTTGGGGAAGTGTTCCTTGTGAAGGTGTAGCCACACAAGATCTCCAATGTTGAATATCATGTGATTCTTGTTGACGTTGAGCTTGGTCGCGAGTCGTTGTACTTGGAGCTCAATGGTGTGTCTTGTATCTTCATCCATCTTCTTGAGGTGGTTGAATCGGTCACTCGCGTCCATGTTTGTGCGCTTGTGGAGTGGTAGAGGTAGAATGTCCAATGGGGACAACGGGTTGAAACCGTAGACAACCTCGAAGGGGGACTTGCCGGTAGTCGAATGTCTTGCGCGGTTGTAGGCGTACTCGGCGATGGGTAAGCACTCTTCCCACTCCTTGATGTTCTTCTTGATTAGCACGTGAAGAAGGGTGGAGAGCGTGCAGTTTGTCACCTCCGTTTGGCCGTGGGTTTGTGGATGACAGGCCGTGGAGAATAGTAGCTTGATTCCGAGCTTGGCGCATAAGGTCTTCCAAAAGTAACTCAAGAACTTGATGTCGCGGTCCGAGAAGATAGTCTTTGGCACACCATGTCGATGCAATATTTCCCTACAAAAGAGATTAGCAACATGTGAATCATCGTCTATCTTATTACAAGGAATAAAGTGTGCCATTTTTGAGAAACGGTCCACAACGAAAAATATGGAATCTTTCCCATTTCGAGTCCTAGGTAAACCAAGTACAAAGTCCATGCTAATGTCTTCCCATGGTTGGTATGGAATTGGTAGTGGCATATAGAGGCCGTGTGATGGAGCTTTGGACTTGGCTTTGCGACATGTCGAACATCGGTTGGTGAAACGATTGACGTCCCGAAACATCTTGGGCCAAAAGTAATTCTTCGAGAGTGTGGCAAACGTCTTGTCGCGTCCGAAATGTCCCATTAAGCCTCCTCCATGCGATTCCTGCAAAAGCAAAAAACGAAGAGACGACTCGGGGATGCAAAGTTTGTTAGCTCTCATAAGATAGCCATCTTTGATGTAAAAGCATTCCCAACATGTATTCGACAAACACTTGGCATAAGGAGTAGCAAAAGTTGCATCACGCTCATACAAGTCTTTGATATGCTTGAAGCCAATGACATCTAAGTCAAGTTGCGTGACAAGCATGCATATGTAGGAAAGAGCATCCGCTATGATGTTTTCTTTACCCTTGATGTACTTGATGACATAGGGAAAAGACTCAATAAATTCACTCCATTTAGCATGACACTTGTTCAACTTGGTTTGACCCTTAAGATACTTGAGGGTCTGATGATCGGTATGAATGATAAACTCATGGGACGAAGGTAATGTTCCCATTCATGCAAAACGCGGACTAAAGCATATAGCTCTTTGTCATAGATGGGGTAATTGAGTTGCGCTCCGGAAAGTTTCTCACTAAAGTAAGCTATGGGGCGCTTCTCTTGCGTTGACACACCCCCTATGCCATTACCACTAGCATCGCAATAAATCTCAAAAGGTTTGTCAAAGTTGGGTAAGGCAAGCACAGGAGCATGAGTAAGCAAGTTCTTAAGCTCATTGAAACTGGTATCTTGGGATGGTCCCCAAACAAAAGGCGCATTCGTCTTTCTCAAAGCATGCAAAGGCGAAGCAATGGTGCTAAAATCCTTCACAAAGCGACGATAGAAACGTGCAAGGTCAAGGAAACTACGCACTTGATGCAAGTTTGTTGTTTGCGGCCAAGTCTTAATAGCATTGATCTTGTACTCATCAACATGAACACCCTTAGAAGAAACAACAAACCCCAAGAAAACCAGCTTATCAACACCAAAAAGGCATTTCTCCATATTAGCATAGAGGCGCTCTTTTCTAAGAGTTTGCAAAACGGTCCGGACATGGGTGACATGCTCTTTGATAGATTTGCTAAACATAAGAATGTCATCAAAGTAAACCACGACAAATATACCAATGTAAGGGCGAAAGACATGATTTATAAGGCGCATAAAAGTGCCTGGTGCTTCCGAGAGACCCATAGGCATGACTAACCACTCATACAAACCAAACTTGGTTTTTGAATGCGGTTTTCCATTCATCACCTTCTTGTATGCGGATTTGATAGTAACCACTCTTAAGATCAATCTTGGAAAATATAGTGGCACCGCTAAGTGCATCTAGCATATCATCTAGGCGTGGAATGGGATATCTATAGCGAACGGTGATAGCATTGATAGGTCTACAATCGGAGCACATGCGAAAGCTACCGTCACGTTTTGGCACAAGAATGACCGGTACGGCACAAGGGCTCAAACTTTCATGCACATGTCCATGGTCTATGAGATGCTTTACTTGCCTTTGAATTTCTTTGGTTTCTTCGGGGTTGACGCGGTAGGGAGCTTTGTTCGGAAGCGGTGCTCCGGGGATGAGGTCGATGCGGTGCTCAATGCCTCGTAGTGGAGGTAGTCCCGGAGGTAGCTCATCGGGGAAAACATCTTGGAATTCCTGCAATAAAGAAGATAACACCAAGGGTAGATTGTGAGTGGTGTTAGTTTGTGGTGCCTTTTCCTTGCACAATAGGACATACTGTAGGACACTCGATGGGTTCTCACACACTTCCCTCATCTCACGTTTGGTGGCAAATAGAACTAAGTTTTTCTTGTCGCTCATCGCGGAGGCACTCGATTTGGGCTTGTGGCGCTCACTCTCTTTTTGGTGGCTCACTCTCTCACTATTCTCTCCATGATGGGTGGCTTACTTGTCGGCAATCACTTGGCTTGGAGACATAGGTCGTAGCACAAACTCCTTTCCTTTTATCTTGAAGCTATAGTGGTTTGTACGCCCATTATGGACGACTCCTCTATCAATTTCCATGGCCGTCCAAGGAGAAGATGACAAACGGTCATTGGAATGACGTCGCACTCCAAGGTGTCTTCGTAGGCGCTGATTTTGAAGGAGACTTGCTCATGATACCAAGATGATGTAGGGTAGAGACCCTAATCGCCCGATCTTTCACGAAAGGAGTGGATCCCGCGGAAATCACGAAGAACACAGGGAGGAACGGAGAGAAAACACAATAAGAAACACGAGAGGAATCACAAAACCGACACGAATAAGTCACACCTGGGCTAGATCCTCGAGTACATAAGGAAATATACACGATCCACGGACAACTAGGGACGATACACGGTAACCAGTCTTCTCTGTGAGGAGGTCTTGATGTTCTTCCCTAAAGAGGGGTCTTGAATCCACATGGGGGATCTTCTCCGGTGGAGGCTCGAATCTCCGTAGAGAAGACTACCAAGTGGATGAGCAAAGCTCTCTCACAAACATGAGCTAAACATTTGCTAAACCTAAAAATGGGGAGTAGATGGTCTATTTATGGCCCAAGGGGCGAATGGGTAAGTGAGGGGGGAAACGGGTACACGGGCATCGGCCCAAGTCACGCACGCAGGCGATGGCCGGATGATCCGGTAGTTCGTCTGGATGATCCGGGCTTTGGGGGTCCGGATGATCCGGGTCGGCGTCCGGATCGTCCGGCTGTGTTGGAGCAACTGCGGGAGGGCTGGATGTCCGGGACCTGGTCCGGACGTCCGGGTGTAGCCGGATGATCCGGGCCTGGGTCCAGATGACCCATCTCCGAGATGTCGTCTCGGGTGTCGCTGGGCACATTACCCGGATCGTCCGGGCTGGGGTCCGGATCATCCGGGCTGAAGCCGGATCGTCCGGACGGCGGTCCGGATCGTCCGGGCTTCTGCTGACTTAGCCCTTTTTCTTCTCCATCTTCACGTCCATCTTCCTCTTCGGATTCTCCTCGCTCCTTGGCGTCTCCATGGCTAACTCCTTGATACCTGAGTATGCACAATGTCTCCGTTTGAGGTATTAGCCATGTCTCATGGTCATCAAAGTGGAATTGTGAGAGGAGAGATGTCACCTCGGTCTCGAGAGCTCTTGCACATGATCGAGTCATGGGTCCACTAGGCACTTGATGAGACGATGGTAGGTACATGGGGATGACCTTGGGATGCTCTGCACTATCAGGTACTTTCGTTTCCTGGTAACGATTCTAATGCTCATGAGAATATGATGCTGTCTAAATTGGATACATTTGTTTTGCTTACAAATGAAGGGCTTATCTTGGACAAGAAAGATGAACCTTGGAGCAAGTTCAAGCATGGAGATGATGGCATGCGCAAGGGGATAAAGAACGGAGTTACAAGTGATGATTTCAGGACTTTGAAGCCACCATAAGGAGTGCATGAAGCCTTGGACGAAATATACAAGATGTCACTTCATAAATTTCATCCAGAGGCTATTCTAGGTGCTGCGTCACCTTATTATTGGGCCAGGCCCATGTATTTTCGAAATACTTAAGTATAGGCTGTTTTTAGAGTCCGTATGTGTGGGGAAACAAGAGTTAGGGTTGGTTTAGGACCCCTCCTCCAAGGGCCACGAAATCCCCCTATCTCCTCCATATATACAGCCCTTAGGGCATCGTTTAGACTTTGGGTTTTGTTTAGACTAAAAGTTCGCCATAGCTACAACTTCGCGTACTTCGTTTGGGTCCAACGACCAGACCAAGACGTCACAGAACCCCACCTTCATTAATAAAGCTTTCCTCTTTTATTCGCAATATCCAGATTGCAATCTCAGTTTCTTGCTTGTTCTTCGTTTGCTCGCAGGAAATAGACCCTCGTGGTTAGGTTGATCGTGCTCCGGCGTGGTCAATTACCCTCGGAAGTTGGTTTAGCGATTGCTAAGGCACGACGTCTTCACACGTTCGAAGTGAGATCATCAAAGTCAACTCCCACAGAAAATGATATCTATCTCATCAAAACATCAGGACAACTTAGCCTCTATCAAGGGTATCAGATTTTCAGGTTGCTCGGTGAGATTTTACAGTTTTTTGTAGTTTAGATCGAGTCTGTTCTTCATACCTACAGTCCACGAAAAAACAAAAAAAATTAGGGTTAGTTCATCATATCCGAACCAATCTGAGCCATTGCATAATATTTTTGGGGTTTTGCATTGTTGAGTTTGCGGTTGCATCGTCATGTCTAGTTGCTGGTCTTAGTGTCTAGTCCTTTAGAGTTTCGAGTTCTGTTCACAAGTAGTCACGCCGCCGCCGCATCATCATCATCACCGCTGCCATATACCACCATCATCGTCACCGCTGCCATATACCACCATCATCATCACCGCTGCCACATACCACATATCCACCGCCATCACGCCAATCCGAGTCCACCTGCAACATATATACGCCACCAGTCTGAGTTCCACCAGATTCATCACCGCCACCAGTCCGAGTTCCACCAGATTCATCTCCGCCACCAGTCCTAGTCCGAGTCCAGTATTTTGTTACTCTGTTTTGGATTTCCAGATCACACGATACTCCGGGTCGTGATAGCGTAGGACTCCTGAACTTTCGTGCTACCCGCAGAAGAAAAATAGTTCCAAACTCAAAAAAAAGTCTGGAAAATTCTGGCTAGGCAGTTTTTAGACCATTTGTAGACTTTTTCGAAAAAAAATTGTTGCGGAGCAAAAAAAAGAGGAAAAAAAGTGCAAAAGAAAGAAAAAAAGAAAAAAAATAAAAAAATATTCAGAGCGTGCTCCTCCCTTGTTTACGTGCAGCGTCATGATTTTGTTAGTGTTCTAGGCTCGCGTCTCTAGCACAGTCTAGCCTAGGACCAGCACAGTACCGTCATTGCGTGTTTATTCAACTTTGCATCTCTGAATTGATTATTGCTGACTCTTTTTGGTACCATATTATAAGCCTTCCCGGCTCCACATACGTCTACGCTGTGCGTTTGACTCTCCCTGGTAATCGCTCTATCCAAGCTTTGAGAGTTTTGACTACAACGGTTGCTGATCACCGCGTGCTGCTGGGTAAGAACTGGTAAGAATTTGAGATTTGCTTGACGGATTTGTGACACCACCACCACCTATTGTTAGTAGTCTGTAGGATCATATTCTTGTGTGTTTATATTGTTGCTAACCATGGCAGGATCACAAGCCAACGAGACTGACTAGGAGAACATGACGAATAAGGAGTTGCATGATAAATTTCAGCAAATGACAAGTGGACAGGTTCAAGATTGCTAAATAGATTTGAAGAGGCCATGGAGAAGATAGATGGCATGGAGAAGACGTTTGAAACAAAGCTTGATAATAGGTTTAATGAATTGCTCGCGCGTCTTCCACCTCCACCACCGGCTGCACCTAACGCATCTCTACAACAACAACAACAACAACGACGACTACCTCCACGTTGCGAAACAGCCCTCCGCCGAGCGAGCCGTATCCCTCTTGCACCTGGCCAAACTGTTGGTGATGCTGTTGATACTTTTGTGGCTCCTGCTGCTGATGCGGAGGAGGATGATTTTGTGGGAGATTACGAGGATGAGGTTGATCAAAATCAGAACTACGTGCAACCACCAGCACTACAACCACCAGGTCGTCCACATGCAAATAATGGCAATGGTAGGGCTCACCCTCAGGTACGAGATCATGACCATCTCCCTAAACTGAAATCGAATATTCCACCATTTGAGGGTAGATATGTTCCTGATATATATCTTACTTGGGAGTTAGTGACTGAACAACGATTTACATGTTTACAATATCCCGAGGAGAGACGTGTTGCTACTGCTGTTTGTGCATTCACTAGTTTTGCATGTGTTTGGTGGTCTGTGCATTGTAGATTATATCCTATTCCAGCTACTTGGGCTGCTTTGAAAACTGCTATGCACACTCGTTGGGTTCCACCATATTATCAACGTGAATTACTTCAAAAATTGCAGCATTTAAGACAACGAAAAAATTCTGTAGAAGAATATTATCAGGAATTACAAACTGGCATGATTAGATGTGGTATTGTTGAGGAGAATGAAGCTATGCTTGCACGTTTTATGGGTGGATTAAATAGAGTGGTTCAGACCATTCTAGAGTATAAGGAGTATACTAATATCACTTGTTTATTCCATCTTGCTTGTAAAGCTGAATGTGAAGTGCAGGATCGACAGGCATTGGCGCGAACTAACTTTTCTGCAGGTCGATCTTCATCATGGATACCACGTGCATCGTCTACTTCCACTACACTAGCACCTCCATCAGGTGCCACCTCCAGCCGTGACACAAAAAAGCAGGCACAACCACCACTATCTGCCAAGAGCACACCTCCCGGGCCTGCGCAGAGCTCTTCTTCTTCCATTGCATCAACAGGGCACACAAGTGATATTATTTGTCGTCGTTGTAAGGGAAGAGGACATTTTGCGAGAGAGTGCAAATCTCAGCGTGTGCTGATTGCTAGTGAGGATGGTGGGTATGAGTCCGCTAGTGACTATGATGAGGAGACTTTGGCTCTTATTACGCGTGAAGAACACGGTGGAGATGATTCTGATCATGATACGCAATACATGGCTCCTGAAGATGCTGACAGGTATGAATGTTTAGTTGCTCAACGTGTTTTGAGTGTGCAGGTCACACAAGCTGAGCAAAATCAGAGGCATAATTTGTTCCATACAAAGGGAGTTGTGAAGGAATGTTCTGTTCGCGTCATCATAGATGGAGGGAGCTGCAACAACTTGGCTAGCATGGAGATGGTGGAGAAGCTATCTCTCACCACAAGACCACATCCACATCCTTACTACATCCAATGGTTCAACAACAACAGCAAGGTTAAGGTAACACGTACTGTTTGTGTGCATTTTAGTATCTCTATGTATGTTGATTGTGATGTGGTACCGATGCAAGCATGTTCCTTATTACTTGGTAGACCATGGCAATTTGATAAAAATTCTGTACACCATGGTAGAAACAATCAGTATACTCTTGTTCATAAGGATAAAAATATTACTTTGCTTCCTATGACTCCTGATTCAATTTTGAAAGATGATATTAATAGAGCTAATAAAGCAAAACAGGAGAAACATAAGAGTGAAAATTAGATTGTGGCAAAAGAAATTGAGCAACAAATGAAGCCTAATAATAAACCATCTAGTGTTGCTTCTGAAATTAAATTGAAAAGTGCATGTTTACTTGCCACCAAATCTGATATTGATGATCTAGATTTTAGCAAATATGTTTGCTATGCTTTTGTGTGCAAATAGGCATTATTTTCATTCGAGGACGTGCCTTCCTCTTTGCCTCCTGTTGTCACTAACATTTTGCAGGAGTTCGCTAACGTCTTTCCACAAGACGTGCCACCGGGATTACCACCTATTCGAGGGATTGAGCATCAAATTGACTTAATTCCCGGTGCATCATTACCCAACCGTGCGCCATACCGTACCAATCTAGAGGAGACGAAGGAGATTATGCGTCAAGTACAGGAGCTGCTCGACAAAGGTTATATACGTGAATCCCTTAGTCCTTGTGCTGTTCCTATCATTTTAGTGACGAAAAAGGATGCTACGTCGCGTATGTGTGTTGATTGTTGAGGTATTAATAATATTACTATTCGTTATCGTCATCCTATTCCTAGGCTAGACGACATGCTTGATGAAATGACTGGCTCTACGATATTCTCCAAAGTTGATTTGCGTAGTGGATACCATCAAATTCGTATGAAATTGGGAGATGAATGGAAAACAGAGTTTAAAACTAAGTTTGGATTATATGAGTGGTTAGTCATGCCTTTTGGGTTAACTAATGCACCTAGTACTTTCATGAGGTTAATGAACGAAGTTTTACGTGCTTTCATTGGACGATTTGTGGTAGTCTATTTTGATGATATACTGATTTATAGTAAATCTTTGGAGGAACATTTGGAACATTTACGTGTTGTTTTTATTGCTCTACGTGATGCACGTTTGTTTGGTAACCTTGGAAAGTGCACCTTTTGCACCGACCGAGTATCTTTTCTTGGCTATGTTTTTACTCCACAGGGAATTGAAGTTGATAAAGCCAAGATTGAAGGTATTGAGAGTTGGCCGCAGCCCAAAACGGTCACACAAGTGAGGAGTTTCCTTGGTCTCACTGGTTTCTATAGGCGTTTTGTGAGAGATTTCAGCACCATTGCTGCACCTCTCAACGAGCTTACAAAGAAGGATGTGCCTTTTGTTTGGGGTACCACACATGAAGAAGGCTTCACGGTATTGATAGATAAGTTGACGCATGCTCCTTTACTCCAACTTCCTGATTTTAATAAGACTTTTGAGCTTGAATGTGATGCTAGTGGAATTGGATTAGGAGGTGTTATTACAAGATGGCAAACCTGTTGCATACTTTTCTGAAAAATTGAGTGGGCCTAGTCTGAACTATTCTACTTGTGGTAAAGAAATATATGCTCTTGTTCGGACCTTAGAAACATGGCAACATTATTTATGGCCCAAGGAATTTGTTATACCTTCTGATCATGAATCTTTGAAACACATTAAAAGTCAAGGAAAACTGAACCGTAGACATGCTAAATGGGTTGAATTCATTGAGACTTTCCCTTATGTCATTAAACACAAGAAGGGTAAAGAAAATGTTATTGATGATGCTTTGTCTCGTCGTTAGATTATGCTTTCACAACTTGACTTTAAAATATTGGGTTTGGAGACCATCAAAGATCAATATATGCATGATGCTGAATTTAAAGATGTATTGCAGAATTGTAAGGAAGGGAGAACTTGGAACAAGTTCGTTCTTAATGATGGATTCACTACTGGAATCAGCTAGTTTGCCATCTGCCAGTTCTTTGCCGTCCGCTAGCGGACGGCAAAGAAGCTCTTTGCCATCATCTTCCAAAACGCGGACGGCAAAGAACTGGCTGATGGCAAAGACAAAGTTTGCCATCAGCCAGTTCTTTGCCGTCTACTAGCGGACGGCAAAGATTCTTTGCCGTCGGCTAGCGGACGGCAAAGAGGGAGGGGCCCCACTGACGAGCTGCAAAAAAAAACCTGACGAGCCCCCCTCTTTGCCGTCCGCTAGCGGACGGCAAAGAAGCTCTTTGCCATCATCTTCCAAAACGCGGACGGCAAAGATTCTTTGCCGTCGGCTAGCGGACGGCAAAGAGGGAGGGGCCCCACTGACGAGCTGCAAAAAAAAACCTGACGAGCCCCCCTACGATGGATTTGTGTTTCGTGCTAACAAGCTATGCATTCCAGCTAGCTCCGTTCGTCTTTTGTTGTTGCAGGAGGCGCATGGAGGAGGATTAATGGGACACTTTGGCGTCAAGAAGACGGAGGATATACTTGCTACACATTTCTTTTGGCCAAAGATGAGACGGGATGTTGAGCGTTTTGTTGCTCGCTGCACTACATGTCAAAGAGCTAAGTCACGACTCAATCCTCATGGTTTATATATGCCTTTGCCTGTACCTAGTGTTCCTTGGGAGGATATATCTATGGACTTTGTTTTAGGTTTACCTAGAACAAAGAAGGGGAGGGATAGCATATTTGTTGTCGTGGATAGGTTCTCGAAAATGGCACACTTTATACCATGTCATAAAAGCGATGATGCTGTTAATGTTGCTGATTTGTTCTTTCGTGAAATTATTCGCTTACATGGTGTGCCAAATACTATTGTTTCAGATCGTGATACTAAATTTCTTAGCCACTTTTGGAGATGTTTATGGGCTAAGTTGGGGACTAAGCTGCTTTTTAGTACTACTTGTCACCCCCAAACTGATGGACAAACTGAAGTAGTCAATAGAACATTGTCTACTATGCTTAGGGCTGTTTTGAAGAATAACAAGAAAATGTGGGAAGAATGCTTGCCTCATATTGAATTTGCTTATAATCGTTCATTGCATTCTACTACTAAGATGTGCCCTTTTGAAATTGTGTATGGTTTCCTACCTCGTGCACCTATTGATTTGTTGCCTCTTCCATCTTCGGAGAAGGTTAATTTTGATGCTAAAGAACGTTCTGAATTGATTTTAAAAATGCATGAGTTAACTAAGGAAAACATTGAGCGTATGAATGCTAAATATAAACTTGCTGGAGATAAGGGTAGAAAACATGTTGTGTTTGCACCTGGAGATCTTGTTTGGTTACATTTGCGTAAAGATAGATTTCCTAATCTGCGCAAATCAAAGCTAATGCCACGTGCTGATGGTCCTTTTAAGGTTTTAGAGAAAATAAATGATAATGCATATAAACTTGAGCTACCTGCAGATTTTGGGGTTAGTCCCACTTTTAACATTGCAGATTTGAAGCCTTATTTGGGTGAGGAAGATGAGCTTCCGTCGAGGACGACTTCATTTCAAGAAGGGGAGGATGATGAGGACATCAATACCATTGTTACACCCACAGCCCCTACTTTACATATACGGGACAATTACTAGAGCTCGCACGCCAATTAATTACGCTTTCGTTTCTTGTAATGATTCTAATGTTCATGGAGATTATGATGCTGCCTAAATGGATACATTTGTTTGCTTCAATGAAGGGCCTAGCTTGGAGAAGGAGGAACATTGGAGCAAGAAAACGCATGAAGTTTGATGGCATGCGCAAGGGGATCAAGAACGGAGTTACAAGTGATGATTCAGGACTTTGAAGCCGCCATAAGGAGTGCCATGAAGCCATGACGAAATTATACAAGATGCCACTTCATTAATATCGTCCATAGGCTATCTAGGTGCTGCGTCACCTTATTAATGGGCCAGGCCCCATGTAATTTTGAAAATACTTAAGTATAGGCTATTTAAGAGTCGTATGTGTGGGGAAACAAGAGTTAGGGTTTGATTCCGGACCCCACCCTCAAGGGCCACGAAATTCCCTCTTCCTCCATATATACAGCCCTTAGGGCGTCGTTTAGACTTTGGGTTGTTTAGATTAAAAGTTCGCCATAGGCTGCAACTTCGCGTACTTCGTTGTGTCCAACGACCAGACCAATGACGTCACAGAACCCCACCGATCAATAGCTTTCATCTTATATTCGCAATATCCAGATTAATCAGTTTCGCTTGTTCTTCGTGCTCGCAGGAAACAGGCCCTCGTGATCAGGTTGATCGCTCCCGTGGTCAATAACTCAGTTTTTAGCGATTGCTAAGGCGCGATCTCGCACGTTCGTAGTCGGATCCAAAGACCAGACCAAGCCCACGCTGATGATGGCATTGGGGGTCGTGGGCTCAAGGGTGGCTTGCTCTGTTGGTGCGGGGCGAGCTGTCCCGGCAAGAGTCTTGCCGGGGCCGCTGAGTCCACCCGGCATGGGTCTTGCCAGGGGAACTTGCTTCATCCCTCTGCTCTTTGTGGTCTTGGCCTTGGTGTTGCTTTGGTTGTCTTGGGCTTCCATCTTACCTTGGCTCACCTCCCTCGTTCTGCTTGCCGTGGCCGTGGGCGCGACTCTGACGGTCCTTGCATAGAAAAAGGGGTACAAAGATGCGCCCCTATTTTTGTACACCGACAGGAGCCCCTGGGCCTGGGCCACATATAAGTGCGACGCGTTTGTTGGGCCAGGCCCAAAACAGTGCGCGGGCAGGTGGGGCGGTTTTTACCGTGGTAAGATCCTTCGCGCGCTCCGCCTCCCACGACCCGCGCGCGTGGTGCGATATGGAGGGGTGTGCGTGACGTGGATAGCATGCGTGGGACGGTTTCCACAAGCATGTGTCACATCGCAGTAAAGAGGTGGCTCGCGTCTTCCCCGTAAAAAGAGGGAGGCGTGGAGGCGCGGCTCATTTACTGAGCGGGGTCGGGGTGCGGTCTTCAAGGCATCCACTCCCCATGATCACGGGGTGGGGAGAGTTCGCCTCACCCGTCGCCTCAGTTCTGAACGTCTGCAATGCGTCCTTGTGGTGGCAAATGGTGGAGGCGAGAAACCGGGCCGCCGCTGGTTGGGCGGCGGGTCGGTCCTGATTCCCCACGCCTCCGGTGTCTGGATTGGCCGAGCGAGGCAGTCGAGCCTCAACCCCGTTCCTTTATAAATAGGAGAGAGGGGGAAACGGCACCCCGCATTCTTCCATCCTCTATCTCTTTCTGCTTCTGCTCCTTCCTCTCATCCGCCATGGAGAAAGGGAACCCTGGTCCTTCGACTTTGGCGGCGAGGGTCGCCGCTCGACAGCGCGTCCCTCCCCCTCCTGAACTCGTGGTGGTGGAACCGACTACGAGGGGAAGGGGGAGGGGCGAGGCTGTGGGCGAGGTCGGGGTAGAGGCCGTAGCGCTCGAGGAAGAGGAGGACGGGGCGGCGCACCGGGCTCGCCCCTGCCAATGATGCCCTTCCCAGTGGAGGGCCATGTTGAAGACCAACCTTGCGAGTTCTTCATCAGGCTCCGCCGGCCCCCGCATCGTCGTCTTCATCTCCCCACTCCGTTAGCTCGGGTGATGGAGCACGCCCCGCCCTAGACCCTTAGGTTGCACATGAGGGGCTGCGGGAACGGGGGCACGCGGGTCGACGTCGACTTCCCGGCTCCTCGAGTTATGTATCTCCACCGTGGATGGAAGATGTTCGCCCGCATCCACAGTCCTGGCGGCGGGGCTCGTCCTCTACTTCAAGTTAATGGAGGACGGCCTGCTCTCCGTCAAGGTCTTGTGAGACTTGGGAACTCGTCTGAAACGCTGCGTGGAGAGCTCCTCTGATGGAGATTCTGACGATGGTAGCCCGTCCTCGAGCTAGAGCGACGAGGAGGACAGCGGGGCGTACAGCGGGGACGAGTCCGACTAGGCGTCGGACGCCCCGCGCCTGGGCGGGTGTGGCAGTAGCAGCATCTGCACCTGGCCGCTCCTCCGGCAAAAGCTGGCCGGGGGCAGGGCTAGCTGCTTGAACCTTGCGGGGCTGTCTCCTTGGGCGGCTGGCGTCAGGAGGCTGCGGAAGAGGAAGAGGGTGGGCGGCAAAGCCGTCAACTCGGAGTACGCGGGCACCCATGCTTTCATCGCGTATTGCCGGTCCTGCCGCCTCATCTTCCAGCTCCTTTTCTGGCACCGTCGTCACCGGCCCGCCCGTGGGTGGCCACCGAGATGTTCTCTTGGTGCTTTCTGCTGCTCATAGCTCGCCTAGGCGCCCCTTTTGCCCTTTCGCCTCCTTGACCTACCTCCTGAGGAGAGGGACAAGAAAGGGATTACGGGCATCTTATCTCTTTTTTAGTTTGTAAGCATGCGGGCCTTTGTTAAATTTAAAACTTGTAAACCCCTTGCTCATGTTTTTCATCTCACACGAACTGTACCTGTATGGGATGTTTTTAATGAAAAAGGGATGCTTGCCGGGTTTATCGTTCGCGGGTAAATCCCGTGACAAGGAGCGAAATCTTGTTATTGTTTTAAGATAAACGTTTTTCGCCCGGCAACAGGCCTTGCCGTCCCCCCCCCACTCCACTCGACCGTTCTCGCGCCCTTGGCGGAGGCAGGGATGAAGTGGGCTTTAGGCTCCTCGTCCCACCCCCTTGCCGCCGCGGCTACGACCAAATCTGGACCCAAGAAATAATCCTTAGGTATAGGAAAAAGGGGAGCACGGCAGGCTAGAGATAAAAACGAGATTTCACATGCCCCATTCCGGTTCCGAAATGCATGACAGAGGATAAAAGACTTATCTGGATCCGTAGCCCTTGGCAATCTCATCTTGCTGCGGTTGGATCCTTGTGCTTGCAGCCCCCGGCTACTCTGGCTTGCCGGGGTCGGGGCACCGGTCCGTTTCCTTCTTTCGGAGTAGCTCAGCAGAAGTGCTCACGTACCCTGCAAACCAAAGGAGGACAGAAAAGGAACAGACAGACGCGCACTTGACCTCTAGGCTAGGGGTTAGTTACCGCTAAGCACTATCAACCCTAACCAAGGAAGAGACTCGACCTAGCATGCATGCTATAACTTAGGGCACCAGCGCTTCATTTATTTATGCTCAGGGTCTGCGCCTGGCTTTGTACAAAGGGTCACATGCCTTGTCGGCAAAGCTTGTACAAAAGGTGGCTTGCCGGGAGGCCCGGCAAGCCGCGCCTTATGGGTAAAACTTGCGAAGATGCTCGATGTTCCAGGAGTTGCTCACTGGGATGGCATCTTCGGTCTCCAGGCGGACTGCCCCGGGCCTGGTGACTCGCATTACCCGATAACGGCCTTACCACTTCGGCGTCAACTTGTTGGAATTCTTGGCCGACTGAACGCGCCAAAGAACAAGGTCGCCTTCCTCAAGGCTTCAGGCATGAACCTTGCGGCTATGGTAGCGGCGCAAGGCTTGCTGGTAGTGTGCTGCTCTCACAGCCGCCCGAAGACGATCTTCCTCAAGGAGCGTCGCCGTCATCTTGGCGTGACGCCTCTTGCTCAAGCTCATCATAAGCGAGCACTTGAGGTGACCCATATATGAGTTCCGTGGGGAGAACTGCTTCTGCCCCGTATACCAGGGCAAAAGGTGTCTAGCCGGTGGCTCGATTTGGTGTCATCCTGATCGACCAAAGAACTGCTGGCAACTCATCAATCCAGCGCCTTCCACTCTTGTGTAGCTTGTCAAAGGTCTTCGTTCTCAGGCCTCACAACACTTCAGCATTTGCCCTCTCCGCTTGGCCGTTGCTCCGTGGATGTGCCACGGAAGCAAAACAGACCTTGCTGCCGAGGTCTTGGATGTATTGCATGAAGGTGTGGCTTGTGATCTGCGTGTCGTTGTCGGTGATGACTCTGTTTGGCACACCAAAACGGCAGACCAGTCCTTTGAAGAATTTGACGGCTTACTGAGCAGTCACCTTCCTCACTGCTTCCATTCCGGCCACTTTGTGAACTTGTCGATTGCAATGTACAAGTACTCAAAGCCCCCGACAGCGCGGGGGAAAGGGCCCAGTATATCGAGCCCCCAGACCGAGAATGGCCAGGAGAGAGGGATTGTTTGAAGGGCTTGAGACGGCTGATGAAGCTTCTTTGAATGGAAATGGCACGCTTCACACATGGTTACTAGTGTGGTTGCATCCTGGAGGGCAGTGGCCCAGAAGAAACCTTGCCGGAATGCCTTCCCGGCAAGGGCCCTTGACCCTATGTGGGAGACACATATGCCTCCATGTATCTTCGCCAACAACTCCAGTCCTTCCTCCCGGGGGATGCACTTGAGTTTCACACCGTTTTGCCTCCTCCGGTACAGGACATCATCGACGAAATGGTACAGGGCAGACCGATGGGCTACTTTCTCTCCTTCTTCCTGCTCCTCAGGAAGCTCCCCTGTTTGGAGGAAGTGGACGGTATGCTGTGCCCATGCTAGAGCCTGGGGCTCGACGGCAAGGACCAAAGGCATTTCTTCCGCCATGAGAGCGGTTGTCTCTACGGCCAGGGCTTGACGCCCTGTCGGAGCCAGTCGCTCTTGGGCAGGCTCAGCGTCCGCGGCAGCACCCTTGCCGGCAGCCCCATGGGGCTCGGTAGGAAAGTACTTGCCGGGACCTGATTTCCTCCCCTTGTTCTGCCCCGCTGATGGTTCGACAGATGGTTGAGTTAACCGGAGCAAAAAGGTATCTGGTTCCACAGGTAGCTTGAATGGGGCACGCTTTGACAGGTAATCGGCAATGTTGTTCTCTGCTCGGGGGACGTGCTCCGCCTGGATACCGTCAAAGTGTTCCTCTAGCTTCCTCACCTCATCTACGTAGGCTTCCATCAATGGGATCTGATAATCCTTGTTGACCTGCCTGACAACGAGCTGCGAGTCGCCCCTGACGATGAGCTTCTTAACCCCGAGGTCTGCCGCGATCCTGAGACCGGCAAGCAATCCCTCATACTCGGCGGTGTTGTTGGTGGACATCTCCCTGGGGAAGTGCATCTGGATCACGTACTTGAGGTGTTCTCTGGTGGGTGCGATGAGTAGCACACCGGCACCGGCGCCTTGCAACGAGAAAGCCCCATCAAAGTACATGATCCAGTCGTGGTCTGCTTCCTTGCCGGGGAGAGTGATCTCCTGGACTTCTTCGTCGGGCGTCGAGGTCCATTCTGCGATGAATTCCGCCAAGACTCTGCTCTGAATAGTCGAGGTACTTTCAAACTTCAAACCGAAACTTGACAGCTCCAAGGCCCATTCCACAATCCTTCCGGTTGCGTCCGGGTTATGAAGTATCCGTTGCAACGGGAGGCAGGTGACGACAGTGATCTCGTGGGCCTGGAAGTAGTGACGCAGCTTCCTCGAGGCCATAAGGAGGCCGAAGAGCAATTTTTGCACGCCGGAATACCTCGACCTAGCCCCCTGCAAGAGGGAGCTGACAAGTAAACCGGGTGCTGCATCATCTTCTTCTTGGCACCACTTCACTCGACTGCGCGGGCATTGCCTTGGTGGCACCAGACTCTGCCGGGGCGCCTTGTCGGCACCAGGCCCTGCCGGGGGAATCTTGGCTTGCCATCCGCTGGTTCTGCCGCCATTGCTGCCTCCTCGTCGACCTCCCTCTGTGCCACCAGTGCGGCGCTGACCACTTGATTCGTCGCCGCCAGATACAGCAGCAACGGCTCTTGTGGTTTAGGCGCAACCAGTATCGGCGTGGAGGAAAGGTATTTCTTCAGATCCTGCAGTGCTGCCTCGGCTTCTGGTGTCCACTCTATTGGGCCTGCCTTCTTCAAGATTTTGAAGAAGGGAAGGGCGCGCTCGGCGGACTTGGAGATGAACCGGCTCATGGCGGCAACGCAGCCGGTGAGCCGACGCACATCCTTGATCCGCTTGGGCGCCTCGATCTGCTCAATAGCCTTGATCTTGTCTGGGTTTGCTCGATCCCACGCTGCGACACAAAGAATCCGAGAAGCTTGCCGGACGGAACGCCGAAGACGCACTTCTCAGGGTTCAGCTTGAGGTTGATCTTGCGCAGGTTAGCAAATGTCTCTTCCAGATCTTGCACAAGAGTTGGCCCCCTTGGTTTTGATCAACTATGTCATCCATGTAGGCCTCCATATTTCTATGGAGCTGAGGTTCAAAACCAATTTGGACTGCTCTTGCAAACGTTGACGGCACTCTTCAACCCGAAAGGCATCCGTAAAAAGCAATACGTACCACATGGGGTGATGAATGTCGTCTTCTCTTCATCCTCTTGTCATGAAGATTTGGTGGTAGCCTGAGTAGGCGTCCAGGAATGATAACAGATCACACCCGACCGTGGAGTCAACAATCTGATTGATGCGCGGCAACGGGAAGGGGTCCTTAGGACAAGCCTTGTTAATATCTGTGTAATCAATACACAGCCTCCACTTCCCATTCGCCTTGCGCACCACTACTGGATTGGCCAACCACGTCGGTTGGAGCACCCCTCTCACCAACCTGCCGCTTCCAACTTCCTGATCTCCTTTGTGATGAACTCCTGCCTTTCAAGAGCCTGCTTTCTGACCTTCTGCTTGACGGGCCGCGCGTGGGGGCAGATAGCTAGGTGGTGCTCAATCACCTCCCTGTGAACACCGGGGATGTCGGACGCTTGCCATGCAAACACGTCGACATTTGCCCGCAGGAAGGTGATGAGCGCGCCTTCCTATTTGCTGTCGAGGGTGGAGCTTATGATGAAGGCCCCTCCCATGCCATCCTCCCCGACGGGCACCTTCTTGGTCTGCGGCGGCTCGGCTCTGGATCTCTTGCTTTTGTCGGTAGAGCTCTCTGGCACATCCTCAATGGTAGACTGTAAGTGCATCTAGTGCCACCCCTAGTTGGTTTTGGGAGTATTGACGACAAACCTAGTTGAGGGACTAATGTGTTTGTGAGAATTGCAGAATAACACACGTAGAAGTCCCTCATTGATTCGGTTTTACTACCAGAGATGACCCCTAAAAATGTACGAAGACATTGAAGCCAATGGTGGTATATGAAGATATTCACATTGAAGACTATGACAGGAGAAGACACGATATGAAGCCTATGGAGCTCGAAGACTTAGATCTTTCGTAGTTCTTTTTCTTTTGTGTTGAGTCATAGGAACCACCGTACTGTTAAGTGGGGTCCAAGAGAACCAGTCAGAATGACTAAAGTGATGCCTAATTCAAAATCTATGTCTTCGAGTGAAGACTATGAGAGCAAATCTTGTCCAGAGTCAGACAAGTCAGCTTTGCCTGTAGCCCAATTAAAGTTGCCGTGTGAGTTTGAAATCTGACCGTTGGAACACGTGTCAGTTCCTTAGTGACCCAGGGTCATTTCGGACAAATCAGGTTGGGTTGCCCAGTGGCTATAAATAGTCCACCCCCTACAACCATAAACGATTGGCTGCTCAGATTTCAGTGCACGGCTTTTGTCATTTGAGAGCAACCCACCTCGAAGCCTTTGAGAGAAAATTCCTAGCGAGGAGAAAAGCCCTAACCACCCAGAGCCAGAGAGAATTGGGCATCACTTAAGTCTTCTTGTCTGAGTGATCTGAAGACTTATTACACTTGAGGACTGTGCATCCTCCAGCCAGTTAGGCGTCGCGTTCTGAGCATCAAAGAGACATTGTGGATTGCCGTTGAACGAAGTCTGTGAAGGTTTGGGAGTCTACCTTGAAGACTTACCAGAGTGATTGGGTGAGGTCTGTGTGACCTTAGCTCATGGAGAATACGGTGAGGACTGGGTGTCCTGAGCTGCGTGTTCAGGACTGGGTGTCCGGGACTGTGTGTCCTTTGGTTTAAATACCTAGCCGCTCCAACCAGACGTACAGTTGTCACAGCAACTGGAACTGGTTCAACAAATCATTGTCTTCAACGAGTCACTGGTTTCATCTTCACTTCCTTTTACTTACTGTTACTCATTGTGAAGTCATTGCATGCTTGCTATATCTTCTTTCTTCACAATGTGACTGTATGATCCGTTTGGCTTCATAACTTCTTCCTACCTGATCCTTATTACACTGCAGCTATTTGTCACTATGCTTTTACTCTATTGAATACTTGACCATGGCTTGCCTAGTGTAATCTAACTCCCGCTGCATAGTGATAGGCATATCTCTACTGTTTGTCTTCATAACTTCCACGTTTTGAAGACTTTCATAAAAATCGCCTATTCACCCCCCTCTAGTCGATATAACGCACTTTCAATTGGTATCAGAGCAAGGTGCTCCCTTGTTCTGTGTGATTCGGTTTAACCACCTAGAGTTTTAGTTATGTCGACTTCAGGGATAATCAAAGTCTCCGCTGCGTGCCCCATCTTCGATGGAACTGAATATCCCTACTGGGAGAATAAGATGCGAATGCATCATGAAGCCATTGATATCGACCTATGGTATGTCGTCGAGAACGGCGTTCCCAAGGCTGGAGAAGGTGTCACTGCTGCTGATGTCAAGAAATTCGTTTAACTGGATTCTACTGCCAAGAATATCATCTGTGGTCATCTGACCAAAGGACAATATGGCCGTGTGAGTGCCTTGAAGACATCCAAGCTGGTCTGGGACTGGCTCTCCAAGGTCAATGAAGGCATCTCAACCCAGAGAGATCAGAGAATCAGTGTTCTTTGCAACCTCTTCAACCGCTTCAAGCGAAATGACAATGAGAATGTCCAGCACACATTTGACCGGCTCACTGACATCACAAATGAGCTTCAAGCCCTCGGCGCTACTGAGATCACCAAACATGAAATCGTCAAGACGCTGCTGAGATCACTTGATAGTTCGTTTGACATCCTAGCCCTGATGATTCAAGAACGTCCTGATTTCAAGACACTCGATCTGTCTGACATACTTGAGAGGCTCAACACACATGAGTTTCAGCTTTCTGAGAAAAGAGATATCTACGGTCCAAACTATGGGCGAACTTGTGCCTTGCAAAAGCTGTTTCCTCATCTGAAGAAGAATCTGACAGCAGTTCTGATGATCCTGAAGACATTGGAAGGGAACTTGCAATGCTAGTGAAGAAGTTCCAGAAATTCACCAAGAAGAAAGGTTTCAGAAAATCTTCACGATCAAGCTCAAGGAATGATGAAGCTACTGCTCATGACTATAAGAAGAAAACATGCCACAAGTGCAAGAAAACTGGACACTTCATCTCTGAGTGTCCACAGTGGGACAATGAGAACAGAAAGAAGAAGAAGAACAAGGAATATGACTCTGATGACAAGAAGAAGAAGAAATACTCAAAGTCTTCTTCCAAGTCTTCCTCAAAGTCTTCATCACACAAGAAGAGCTCATCTGGCAAGGCACGTGCGTTTGTTGGCAAGGAAATGGATTCAGAGGAGGAGTCCGCTTCTGAGGAGGCAGAGGTGGAGTCTGAGGAGGAGTCTGATTCTGGCATTGCGAGTCTGGCTACAGCATACGTCGCCAAGTCCATCTTCAACACTGAAGACAATGACTTCATCACCGACACCGACGCAAATGACAAGAACGACTCCACTCCTACCTACTGCTTCATGGCACGCGGTGCCAAGGTAAACAAACGCATTACTCACTATCAAACATCTAGTGACGATGACTCTGATTGTGATTCAAAACCCAGTTACAAAACACTTGCTAAAATTGCAACTGAACAACAGAAAGCCATGGAACATATTCAAAAATTGTTAGACAGAAGCGATGATCTGTTGGGTGCTGAAATGACTCGATCTGAATCCTTAATTGAAGACATAAAAAATCTTCATGTTAAGTATCAGGAACTTGAAGATCGTCATGATACTCTCTCAACAACTCATGAAAATCTTTCCTATGATTATCTTCAAAGGAAGCAAGAACTTGAGAAATTGAGAGCGGCTCATGAAGATCTTCAAAAGGAAAACGAGTCACTTCGCGCCGAACAGATCAGTTCCGCTCAGGAAGGATTTGAATCACCATGCCTTAAATGCATTGAGTGTGATAATGCTACTTCTGTTGCTGAATGTTCCACTGCTACTGCTGTTGCAATATCTTCAACTGTTGAAGTGGTAACTAACCCCTCTGCTGAGGAAACCACTTCTATTGCTGATGAGAATGCTAGGTTGAAGACATTGCTTGAAACAGGGATGTACAAAAGTCTCAAAGGACATCAAACCTTATGTGATGTCCTCAAGAAGCAGATTCTGAACCGAAACCCTAGGAAAGAGGTTGTTGGGTTCATAAGGAAAATAAATGCAGATGGCTCTTACTGGAAACCTGAGCAGTACCCCAAAACCACATGGGTTGCTTCAAAGGAATCCTTAGCAGATCCATCCAATTTATCTGGCTTCACTTGTGCTAACCCCATTATCATTAATGAATCCTTTGATGCAAACTATAAACTGTTTAAAAATCAGAATGGTGAAGTGTTTGCCAGGTACATTGGTACTAACTGCAGGAATGGACCGCCTATGAAGAAGATCTGGGTTCCAAAAACGTGTCTGGAGAATCTTCCTGTGAATGTCTTCATGACACCTCACATGAAGAAGACAAACCTCAGACCAAAGGCTTCATACGGTCCAAAGGCTTCATACAGACAGAGGACTCACCTGAGTCGCACTAACGCAAATGTTTTGCAGGGAAACCATACTCAGGCATATGAATATGAGAGCGGTTCATCAAACCGCCATGTTCACATGACCAAGAATTATTCTGCCTATTCTTATGAGTACTATTGTTCGCCTGCTAGATTGTTTGCTAGGGCTCCAAAGCCAAAATTCTTAGATGCTGCACTTAGACTTATTGCTTCTAAACCACCCTTGAAGATGTGGGTGGTTAAGAAAGCTTAACTCTCTTTTGCAGGGAAAGGTCTCCAGCAGAAAACCAAAATCTTCTAACGCTATTGCTGGGGACCTTAAAAATCTTGTAGGGCGCAAGATCAAATGCCTGAATGGCATCACTATGTATTTCGTTCCTGAATCGCATGCTACCCTCCCTATTAGTCCTAATCTGGATCTAAGTTTTCATAACCCACTGGTTCGTCAAATGTTTTTGCTTCACAATTCTCTTCGTGAAGCCTATCCCCCTAACTGCACTGTAGGGTACAACACCAGCGTCTTTAGAGTCTTCAGAATGGATTATTGACAGTGGGTGTACAAATCACATGACTGGCAAAAGAAGCCTTTTTATGGACACAACCTTACGTCCATCCAACAAGAGCCACATCACATTCGCTGACACTAGTAAAATTAAGGTATTGGGTCTAGGTAGAGTTGCAATCTCAAAGGATCAACACATGGATAAAGTCATGCTTGTTGAATCCCTTGGCTTCAACTTAATGTCTGTCTCAATGCTTTGCGATTTGAACATGGTCGTAATATTTGGAAAATATCGTTGCCTGGTACTAATGGAATCTGACAAGTCTCTAGTGTTTGAAGGGTATCGGAAAGATGATTTGTATGTGGTAGATTTCTCAGCAGGGCCACAGCTTGCAGTATGTCTTCTGGCAAAGGCTTCAGAATGCTGGCTTTGGCATCGAAGGCTTGGGCATGCTGGCATGAGGAACCTCCACACCCTTGCAAAGAAGAAGCATGTCATAGGCATCGAAGGCATCAAGTTCAAGAAAGATCACTTATGCGGTGCCTGTGAAGCAGGGAGGATGACGAGGGCAAAACATCCCTCGAAGACAATCATGACCACTACTCGACCCTTCGAACTGCTTCACATGGATCTTTTTGGTCCCACTCACTACTCAACTTTTTCCACTACTGCTTGCCTCTATGGCTTTGTCATTGTTGATGATTACTCTAGATATACTTGGGTGCACATAATCCTTTACAAGACTGAAGTGCAGGATGTCTTCAGACGCTTCGCCAATCGAGCTATGAACAATTATGGCGCCAAGATAAAGCACATCAGAAGTGACAATGGCACTGAATTCAAGAACACTGGCCTTGATACATATCTTGATACCTTAGGCATCACACATGAATTCTCAACCCCGTACACGCCACAGCAGAATGGCGTCGTCGAACGCAAGAATAGAACACTCATTGAGATGGCTAGAACGATGCTAGATGAATACAAGACTCCAAGAAAATTCTGGCCTGAAGCCATTGACACTGCATGCCATACAATCAATCATGTTTATCTTCACAAGCTTCTGAACAAGACATCTTATGAACTCCTAACTGGCAAGAAGCCAAATGTCAGTTACTTCAGAGTATTTGGCGCAAGGTGCTGGATCAAGGACCCACACCACACCTCAAAGTTTGCACCAAAAGCACATGAGTGTTTTATTCTTGGATATGGAAAAGATTCGCACTCCTACAGAGTCTTCAATCTCTTTCATTACAAAGTGGTTGAAACAGTGGATGTGCGGTTCGATGAGACCAATGGTTCACAAAGAGAGCAACTGCCAAATGTTCTAGATGAAGTTCCAGCTAGTGAATCCATCAAGCTAATGGGAACTGGAGAGATTATACCTTCTGAAGCTCATCCTGAAGAAGAACTTATCATCTCAGCACCTGATCCACATGAAGACAATGCTCAGCCTGAAGACATTCCTCCCAACAACAACACAGATCAGCAAGAGCAAAGTCTTCGCCCTGTACATCCTCGTGTTGCCAATGAAGTGCAGATTGACAGAATAATTGACAGCATCAATGCACCTGGTCCACTCACTCGTTCAAGGGCAACTCAACTGGCAAATTTCTGTGGGCACTTTGCATTCGTCTCAATTTTTGAACCCAAGAAAGTTGAAGAAGCCTTCATGGAACCTGAATGGATTCAAGCAATGCAAGAAGAGCTTCAACAGTTTGAGCTGAACAATGTATGGGAACTGGTAAAGCGTCCTAATCCATGGAAGCACAACATAATAGGCACCAAATGGATATACCGCAACAAGAAAGATGAGCATGGTCAAATCATCAGAAACAAAGCTCGCCTCGTTGCTCAAGGATATACTCAAGTGGAAGGCATTGACTTCGATGAAACATTTGCTCCTGTGGCTAGACTTGAAGCCATACGTATACTGCTGGCCTATGCAAATCATCACAACATACTTCTGTATCAAATGGATGTGAAGAGTGCCTTTCTCAATGGAAAGATTGAAGAAGAAGTGTATGTTGCACAACCACCAGGGTTTGAAGATCCAAAACATCCTGACATGGTATACAAGCTCAATAAGGCATTGTATGGCCTCAAACAAGCCCCTCGAGCCTGGTATGACACACTCAAATACTTCCTGAAGAGCAAAGGCTTCATACCCGGTTCCCTAGATGCCACTCTCTTCACGAAGACATATGATGGTGAACTGTTTGTGTGCCAAATATATGTGGATGACATTATCTTCGGCTGCACCAATCAGAAGTACAGTGAAGAGTTTGGCTATATGATGCAAGAGCAATATCAGATGTCTATGATGGGGGAGCTGAAGTTCTTCCTCGGTCTTCAAATATGACAACAACGCAATGGCATCTTCATATCTCAAGAGAACTATCTCAAAGAGTGCCTGAAGAAGTTTGGTATGCAAGACTGCAAAGGCTTCACAACACCAATGCCAGCCAAACATCATTTGGGTCCCGACGACAATGGTAAAGAGTTCGATCAAAAGGTATACCGCTCCATGATTGGTTCTTTGCTTTATTTATGTGCATCTAGGCCAGATATTATGCTTAGTTTTTGCATGTGTGCTCGATTTCAAGCGGCACCAAAGGAGTCGCATCACTTAGCAGTGAAGCGAATTCTTCGATATTCGGCTCACACCCCAACTCTAGGATTATGGTATCCAAAGGGCTCAGAGTTTGATCTGGTTGGATTCTCGGATGCTGATTATGCTGGTGACAAGGTTGATCGAAAGTCTACATCAGGCACATGTCACTTTTTGGGACGATCACTTGTATGTTGGTCTTCAAAGAAGCAGAACTGTGTATCCCTCTCCACTGCTGAATCTGAATACATTGCTGCTGGATCTTGCTGCGCTCAGCTTCTGTGGATGAAGCAAACTCTCAAGGACTATGGCGTTCATCTGAAGCAAGTGCCACTTTACTGCGACAACGAAAGCGCCATCAAGATCGCCAACAACCCAGTTCAGCACTCAAAGACAAAGCACATTGAAATTCGTCATCACTTTCTCAGAGATCATGTTGTGAAGGAAGATATTGATATCATACACGTCAACACTGAAGAGCAATTGGCAGATATCTTCACCAAGCCCTTGGATGAGAAGAGATTTTTCAAGTTACGGTGTGAGCTAAATATCCTGGAATCCTCAAATGTCCTGTGATCAGGCACACATCCTAACACTTATGCATATTGATGACTTAGATGTGCAACACACGAAGTAATGTATATCTTCAATCAATGAAGACATACACTCTAAGTGTGAATACATTAATATGGAATTTGACTTCGGAGCGCCACGATAATTGTGCGCCGTGTCTGGGTCTAATACTTCCTATACGGTGGGTAACGCCACCACCAAACGTTCTATTTTGAAGTGTTTCACTCATGGTGTTACCTTGCAATGTCTTCACATTTGGTTAGGCTTCAATCTCAACATGTCTTCATGATTATCTTCACTATGTTGATTATATACTAGTGTTCTGTCCTCTACAGCATTCACTTATAGCTATGTCTTCTTGTTTGAATCTTTTGAACTAAGTGAATGTGATCGGACCTTAATCTTTGTATGCTTTCTATCTCAAATTCTATCTCTCCAAGTCATATGCATTCTATTGAAACTGTCGAATGTCTTCTCTGCGTCCTTGTCAGCAGAAGACACAGAGACAACCTTTAAAACCGTTTTCAATGCTCATTCATCCACAAGAAATCCGGAGAAGTAGGAACGACCACCCGACAATCCAGGTGTGCGTGGGATGTGGAACTGCCCCCAAAATACCGCATGATGGCCACGTGCTACTCATATGCGAATCGCCAGGGGCACCTGTGTAATAGCGCAGTGCCGCCCATGTAACTATAAATACACACTCACCGCGGTCATTATCTCCTTCTTCCTCCCTCGCACGAACCCTAGCGCCACTGCTAGCTCTCGACGACGCCGGCGACGAAGCGCTTCGCTGCCGCAACCTCTCCGACGCCGTCTTCACGCCGATCGCGGACATCGTCCTCTCTGCCGTCGCCGTAGGTGTCTTCCGTCGCCAAGTTAGGGCACGGAAGATTGAACTGCTCGGCCTCATCTCCCACTCCGTCTAGAAGTTCCAAGTGTGGTAAATAAAACCTCTTTTTACAGCCCCTTTTGATCCTATGGTTCTGTCACGTTCTACCATAAGAAGTTTCTATTCACACAAGTTAGATCTCTCTCAATCTGCATCTCATAACATGCCTAGTATATTCACTTGTGCTTTCATGAAGTAGTTAGATTCCTCACTTGTACTGATCTGTGGGTTCGTACAAATCTGGAACCAACTTCTTATCTATGAGTGAATGTCTTCACACGATGAGGTCAATGTCTTCTAAAACTGATATATCTTCAAAATCTTCTGAGAATGCATATGACCTCTTCCCCTTCCCTCGCACCTTAATGCTGTCATAGGTACATGTCCGTGGGAGAATCCTTTGGTTCTCATAGTCTGCATTCATTTGCAGAGTTCTTACAGCATCACATAAACTCTCCTGAAGCCAGTTCCTGTTGGTCCAGCAAGAGAAAGCCTTTGAAGCCTTTGAACGTCTTGAAGCCTTTCAAGTTAAAGTTTATGGCTTCAGAAACAGCAGCAAGGAAGGGGGGCAGACAGCGTCATGGCGGCACATCCAAAGATCTGCCTGATTAACTGGCAGAGATGTATAAAACAGATCCTGAAGAGAACTATGGTCAGCGCAAGACCCGAATCCAATGGATTCGACGCTATTGGGCAGAACAATGGTTCCAATACCGCTTCGTCACCCAGGAGTATGCGGAGAAGAACGCCATCAAGAGGCCGTGGGGAGACATCCTATACAAAAATCTCATACCCAGGTCCAGAGATGAAGCCATTGCTCAAGGCTTCTATCCATGCATGGTCCGAGGACCACAGCCTGATGATGCACATCTGTCGTCACTACTCTGGTGTCGTGACGACAATCTGTTCAAGCGCAACTTTCAGTTTGCCCAAAACTCAGCGAAGCAGAACAAGAAGAAGTTTGGATTAGACTTCAACCCTGGCCCCTCAGCACCAAGGGCAGATGGCACATGACATGCAGAACCCAATGTCATCGGTCCTTTCGCCAACCCTGACGGCCTCATCACCTACATCATGGTTCAAGGGACTGCAGTGAATGAGCCTGCAGCTGATACTGAGTCTGATGACGCGCCTGAAGTGCCGAAGCCAAAGCAGATGAAGAAGCCAAAAGCTTCAAAGCAGGCCCAGTCACCAAAAATCCCAAGGGCGAAGCCATTGGCAACTGCACCTCCTGAAGACAGTGTGCAGTCTGAAGACTTATCACGCGTCTCCAAGCCCTAGAAGGCCAAGATGCCTCAGCCACACACCGGCAAAGAGCTCACAGCTGCTGCCATTCTGCGCAGTGAAACCATTGATCTGTCAAGTGATGAAGATCTTGGAGATGATGCTCTTGAGCAACTCATTAAGAGCAAAGAAGAAGCTGAAATATTCAACAATCTGCCTCTCTTTGATGTCGCCATCATCCACAACTTCATTGACGAGTGGTTTGCTACACCAAACATCAGCTTTGAAGATCTGCAGCTACCTGTTGGCCTCAGCATCGCTTTCCAAGGCGCTATTGCTTCAGAACTTGCTATTGCCCAGTGCATTGTTGAACTGAAGCAGAAAATTGACTTTGAAAAGGCTCAGTTCAAGAAGCATATGGCCAAGCTCAGCATGCAAGAAGTGAAGAGCTTCAAGATCATGTTGCACGAGCTAAAGGAAAACTTTCTGAAGAAGCGTGTAGAAGCTCAGGGTTCGCATGAGCAGATGAAGACTCTGGCTGACAGATGTGTGAAAGCCTACAATGAGGCTGAGAAGCGCAAGGCACTTGGGCGTCCTAGCATCAACCCCAGGATGGCCGCGAAGAAGAAGAAGAAGCCTGCTATGGCTGAACCAGAGGCACCAAGGCAAGAAGCAGTTCTGATTGTCTTCCGAACTGCAACGACTGGCTCGAAGCCAAAGAGCCGGTCAACCGCTTCAGAGCTCAAGAAGACAAGAACTGCAGAGGCTGAAGCCAAGAAAAGGAAACACTCTGAAGCCTCTCCTTCTGCCCCCACCCAGAAAAAGAGAAAGATCAAGAAAGCTCGGGCTGCTCCCACAGAGCCCTTGATGGTTGAACCCCTTTCTGTAGTCTATCCTGACGCAGAACGTCAACTGACGGTTCATGAGCCTGCTCCCATAGAGGCTCCTGAAGTTGAAGACATTCCAGCAGCCGACCCCATCGCTGCTGAAGACATTGGTCATCATGACAATGTACAAGATGATGCAGCCCTTCCTCAGTATGAAAATAGCGAACTCATCAGCATTGGTCGTCCTCTGACGCCAATTGCACAGGATGCGTCCTGGGCGGATCGCCCACAAGTGGAAGAAGAATCTGAGGTCCAGCCCACTCCAACTCCACAAGCGTCGTCTGCATTCTGCAGGCTTCGCAAAGGTCCAAGGCCTCAAGTCTCAGTTGAAGACATTCCGGCTGCATCAGCCGAAGAATACGAAGAAGTACCACAAGATCTCACTCCCCCGTTCCACCAAGAAGCCGTTCCACAGGAGAACGTGCCTGAGTCTGACCCTCCAGCTAGTCAAGTGGAGGCTGAAAATATTGAGGCTGCCACAACTAACATTGAAGCTATTGTGGAGTCCTCCCCACCGAAAGCATCAGAAGACAGTGAAGCCACTGACCCTGCTACTTCTGTTCCTGAGTCTGCTGCCGGTCCCCAATTTGATTACCATGTTGAGCACAGGCCTCAGGTACAGAAGCTGATCCCAAGACTGCCAAGGTTCCCAGGTCCTACATCAGCACCTGGCTCCTTCAACGTCAATGGCTTCAAGGCAGACAATACCTTCTTCAACAGCTCCAAGAACCCCTATTCAAGGGAAAGGATTTCATCAGATAGGTTCTGGAGCTATCCTCAGCGCAGCTACTACTCATGCATCCTATACAACCAAGGTCGCATCTTCCCACACAAGCGCCTTGATGTTGAAGTTGTTGCTGGTCTGCCCTGTCTAGAGGAAGCGTTGGATTGCTTCAAGCAAGTGGGTCTGCTGTAGTTTATTACTGATGAAGAGCATTGGAATGAAGAGCTCCTGCTACAATTCTATGCCACCCTCCACATCAAAGGGTACAACAGAGATCCGAAGACTTGGGTCCTGGAGTGGATGACCGGCAATGTTCATCATGAAGCCAATGCATTTGATATCATTGAGCTCACCGTCCTGCCCACTTCTGGCGAATTCTTCGAGGAAGGCTGTCAGCTACACACTGAAGCTATTGAGAGCATATTTCAGAGGCCTGAACCCAATATGAGTCAGATGCTCTCTATGATGAAGCCATTGCCCCACAATGCTCCTTATCCAACCGAGTTCTTCGTTGAAGACCTTGAGTACCTGCCCAGAACCATCTATCACATCATCCGGCGGACTCTCTGGCCTATCAAAGGGCACTCTCCAAATGCCAAGATAGAGGGTGCAATGAAGACTCTGATATTCTGTATCCTTCATGGCAAATGCTTCAATGCACAGGACTTCTTCATACGCCAACTAGCTGCATCAGGCTCAGATCTGTTTGGTTTAAAGTTCTATGCTCCTTGGGTAATGAGGCTGATCAAGCTTCACTCTGCGATCTCATATCAGCCCTCAGCCCGCAACCATCGGATCTTCTTGCCAGATGTGGATACCTCTGCTGAAGCCATCTATCCCGAACCTGCCAAGCAACCTCTATGTCTTCAGAATGCAGAACACCAGAGCTTTACTCAAAACGTTGAAGGTGTTGAAGCCATCTCCAGGGTGTATCCGTTGGCTGGCACTACACGTGCACCACGCCCTACCTCTACTGAAGCCACTGACAGCACAACTGCTCCAAGACCCAAGAAGCGCGCTCGTGTTCTCAATGACCGAGAGCTTCTTGTGGCCCTTCATCAAAAGCAGGATAGGCATCATGACTGGCTGAAGAGACAGATGAAAAGCCTCTTAGTGGATGTAAATCGCATTCGAAATCTTGCCACCAAGAATGCATTCGTTGCACATGAAACCTGTCGCCGAACATGGAAAGGGCTCTCAATGATGTGTTCTGAAGCTGAACTTCAAGAGGATGGCTTCAAAGAGCGATTCAGGTTTGACTCCACACCTCCTCGAAGGGCTGTGCTATGAGGAACTCCATCACTTGAAGACTCAGAGTTCTCTTCATCTGCTGCCACAGTAAATGCCAAAATTATCGAGGATGAACACGATGCTACCTCACCACCACCTTCTGCAGCACCGCCAAACACCACCAACGACCCTGCTGCTCATGGGAACGAGTAGAAAACTCTATGTCTTCAAACCTTTTTGGTCCTCACTGACAAAAGGGGGAGAAGCATATGAGGTTGATAGTCTTCAAGCGGGTCAATATGGGCGGGTGCCTTTATTTTGCTATATTTTGCTTCGTGCTTACAACTCCCGTTTTGCTACATTTGCTTCCTTGAGTTGTAATACTTAAACTCGATGGTCGTCTGCTACTTGTTTGCCATTTTGTTTTGCGAAGATAAATTCCGCATGTGCGACGATAAATTCCGCACTTAGATCATTTTGCAGACGTCCATTTTTCATTGTGCATGTCATTATCTTCATATACTTTTAAATGCATAGTGGATTGTCATCATAAGTTGAAGTGAATCTCCACAAGTACAACCTGCCATGTGCATTTGCATACCAAAAGCAAATTACTTATATGCACATCTTCAGGGGGAGCCCTTGCAGCTTATGAAGACAATTCCTTTACAATTTCACAAATTATATTCCCCGTTGAAAACTTCAACTAGTTTGTCATCAATCACCAAAAAGGGGGAGATTGTAAGTGCATCTAGTGCCACCCCTAGTTGGTTTTGGGAGTATTGACGACAAACCTAGTTGAGGGACTAATGTGTTTGTGAGAATTGCAGAATAACACAGGTAGAAGTCCCTCATTGATTCGGTTTTACTACCAGAGATGACCCCTAAAAATGTACGAAGACATTGAAGCCAATGGTGGTATATGAAGATATTCACATTGAAGACTATGACAGGAGAAGACACGATATGAAGCCTATGGAGCTCGAAGACTTAGATATTTCGTAGTTCTTTTTCTTTTGTGTTGAGTCATAGGAACCACCGTACTGTTAAGTGGGGTCCAAGAGAACCAGTCAGAATGACTGAAGTGATGCCTAATTCAAAACCTATGTCTTCGAGTGAAGACTATGAGAGCAAATCTTGTCCAGAGTCGGACAAGTCAGCTTTGCTTGTAGCCCAAGTAAAGTTCCCGTGTGAGTTTGAAATCTGACCGTTGGAACACGTGTCAGTTCCTTAGTGACCCAGGGTCATTTCGGACAAATCAGGTCGGGTTGCCCAGTGGCTATAAATAGTCCACCCCCTACAACCATAAACGGTTGGCTGCTCAGATTTCAGTGCACGGCTTTTGTCGTTTGAGAGCAACCCACCTCAAAGCCTTTGAGAGAAAATTCCTAGCAAGGAGAAAAGCCCTAACCACCCAGAGCCAGAGAGAATTGGGCATCACTTAAGTCTTCTTGTCTGAGTGATCTGAAGACTTATTACACTTGAGGACTGTGCATCCTCCAGCCGGTTAGGCATCGCGTTCTGAGCATCCAAGAGACATTGTGGATTGCCTGTGAACGAAGTCTATGAAGGTTTGGGAGTCTACCTTGAAGACTTACCAGAGTGATTGGGCAAGGTCTGTGTGACCTTAGCTCAAGGAGAATACGGTGAGGACTGGGTGTCCTGAGCTGCATGTTCAGGACTGGGTGTCCGGGACTGTGTGTCCTTTGGTTTAAATACCTAGCCGCTCCAACCAGACGTACAGTTGTCACAGCAACTGGAACTGGTTCAACAAATCATTGTCTTCAACGAGTCACTGGTTTCATCTTCACTTCCTTTTACTTACTGTTACTCATTGTGAAGTCATTGCATGCTTGCTATATCTTCTGTCTTCACAACGTGACTGTATGTTCTGTTTGGCTTCATAACTTCTTCCTACCTGATCCTTATTACACTGCAGCTATTTGTCACTGTGCTTTTACTCTATTGAATACTTGACCATGGCTTGCCTAGTGTAATCTAACTCCCGCTGCATAGTGATAGGCATATCTCTACTGTTTGTCTTCATAACTTCCACGTTTTGAAGACTTTCATAAAAATCGCCTATTCGCCCCCCCTCTAGTCGATATAATGCACTTTCAGTGCCTACCTATCGCCGAGTTCACCTACAACCGAGCAAGACACTCAACAACCAGCAAGTCCCCCTTCGAGGTCATCTACGGATTCAACCCTTTGTCACCATTGGATATTCTCCCTCTACCACTCCAAGAGCACATCAATTTGGACGCAAGTGCACGACCGCCCCATCTCAAGAAGATGCATGAAGATACAAGAAACACCATCGAGCGCTAAGTACAACGCCTTACGACCAAGCTCAACGTCAACAAGCACCCTATGATATTCAACATTGGAGACCTCGTGTGGCTACACCTTCACAAGGACCGCTTTCCCCAAGAATGCAAGTCCAAAATTCGACCACACGTGGGTGGACCATTCAAGGTGCTTGCACGCTACAACAACAACATATACAAGATCGACATCCCTCATGACAAGTACTCCGTGAGCGACATCTTAAACATCAAAGATCTCTTGCCCTACCATGGTGATGAGGATTTCGATCCAAGGACGGATCTTCCCCAAGGGAGGGGAGATGATGCAGAGCATCCCAAGATCACCCCCATGGACGCACCTACACCTCCAACGACACCACTTGGACCAATGACACGAGCCCGAGCCAAGGCTATCGAAGATAAGGTGAACTCACTCCTCTCCGAACTTCCACTCTCCATGCATGAGACATGGTTACTACCTAAGTCCAAGGTGTTGTGCATGATTAGGCACCAAGAGGACCCGCCCGAAGATGCGCATGAAGATGTACAAGTCCCCAAGTCCACGGATGAGGAGAACCAACGGAAGGAGCCAAGAACATCTCCCAGGCCCCGAACATCCGGCCATGACCCCGGACATCCGGCCCCTGGAGCATCGTCCACTACAGCAGCATAGCCGCCAGAAGCTACAGGTCCCAGACATTCGGCCGCGACTGCCCGGACATCTAGCCTCTCCCGAGCCCCCGGACATCCGGCCGCCAGCCCGGAAATCGGGCCCCTCCGAACCCGAGAGCAAAAAATGCCACCACTCTAGCCCGGACATCCGGCCTCCCCAGCTCGGACATCCGGCGTCGCCTGAAAGCCCGGACATCCGGCCCGACCAGCCCGGACATCCGGCCCGACCAGCCCGGACATCCGGCCTCCCCTGTCTACGCAGAGTGAAGGGCTGAGGCCCGTGTATCCCTTCTCCCCCCTAGACTATATATACTCCACCTCGCCCAACTTTCTAGGATTAGCAAATGTTTAGCACATGTTTGTGTGAGACCTTTGCTCATCCACTTGGTTACTTTCTCCATGGAGATTCAAGCCTCCACCGGAGAAGATCCCCCAAGCGGATTCAAGACCCCTTTTAGGGAAGAACTCAAGACCTCCTCACGGAGAAGACCGTCTACCCATGTATCGTCCTTAGTTGTCCATGGATCGTGTATCTTCTCTTATGTATTCGAGGATCTAGCACATGTGTGACTTGTTCTTGTTAGTTTGAGTGTTCCTCTTGTGTTTCCCCTTGTAATTTCCCTCGTTTCCCTCCTTGTGTTCCTCGCGTTCTTCACGAGATCCGCTCCTTTCGTGAATGTTCAGTCGATTAGGGTTCTACCCTACATCAACCTTGCAGTTGGTACTAAACATGTGGATGTCAAGGCGTCTGTGATGTAGGGTGGGACCCTAGATAGCCGATCTTTCATGAAAGGAGTGGATCCCAACGAGGAACATGAAGAACACGAGGGGAAACACGAGGGAAAACACAAGAGAGTCACTCAAACCAACGAGATTAGGTCAGACATATGCTTGGTCCTCGAAGCACAAAGAGATACATGATCCAAATCCAACAAAGGACGATACATAGGGTTACTGGTTCTTCTCCGTGAGGAGGCCTTGAATCCACGAGGGATCTTCCTGTGAAGTGGTCTTGTATCCAAGGTGGATCTTCTCCGAAGAGGTGATGGTCCCTCACAATGGAGTAGATCCAGATGGATGAGCGAAGCTATATCTCACATATGAGCTAACACAATGCTAACCCGCGAATGGTGGAGGTGCGAAGGGATACATGGGCCTTGGGCCCGTTACATTGTGCGCAGACAGGTGGTGTCGGATGTCCGACAGGGGTCGCTCGTCCGGTCGTTCACGGGCGTCCGGTCGTCCGGAGGAGGCCGGACTTCCGGTGTTTTGACTCGCTTGAGGTGGCGCCGAATTTCCGGAGACAGTCGGATGTCCGGTCGCTGGAGTGTGTCGGACATCCGGTACTTGTCGGTCGTCCGGCCGTTGTAGCTTCCGTCGGCTGGCCCTTCTTGTTGGATGAGTGTCCAGGCATCAGACATCCAGCGTCGTCCGGTCATCCGGTGGCTGAAGCTTCTGATAGTACTCGTGGAGCCAAAACGGACTTCGTATGTGGAAGTTATGCCTGTTTTACTAAACAGTGCACAAAACAGATTCCAATCCGAATTCAACTATGAGATTGAGTCTAGATAGATCTGAATTTTGTTTTATTTTTCTTCTCTCTTTTTTTCCTCACACTTTTTTTCTCTCATTTTTTTCTCTGTCTTTTTTTTTCTCTCTCCCTCTTTCCAAAACAAACTAGATAAGATGTAGTTTGGATCAAGTGAAGATGGGAACGATCTCAACTATAATTATGACAATGAACGGTGGGTTGCACGTGGAGGAAATTGATGGATGGGTGGTGGACAGCGGAAGGGATAACGATGCAACGGCGGCGTGACTAATGTGAACAGAACTCGAAACTCTAAACGAACTAGACACTAAGACCAGCAACTCGACACAACGATGCAATCGATAATTCAACTATGCAAGCAATGAAAGGAAAATTCAAAGGCTCAGACTGTCTTGGACAAAGGATGAATAGATCTAACTTTTTTTCTGGCTTTTTCTTGGACTCTAGGTATGAAGAACAGATGCAATCTAGACTATGAAAAACTGGAAAATCTCACCGAGCAACCTGAAAACTGATACCACTTGATAGAGGCAAAGGTGTCTCGTATTTCGATGAGATGGTGGCTATCGTCTTAGAGGAAGTCGACTTTGACGAGCCGACTACGAACGTGCGAGGATGTCGCGCCTTAGCAATCGCTAAACCAACTCCGAGGGGTTATTTACCACGCCAGAGCACGATCAACCTGATCACGAGGGCCTGTTTCCTGTGAGCAAATGAAGAACAAGCAAGAAACTAAGATTGCAATCTGGATATTGTGAATATAAGATGAAAGCTTTATTGATCAAGGTGGGGTTCTGTGACGTCTTGGTCTGGTCGCTTCACACAAATGAAGGACGCGGAGTTGCAGCTATGGCGAACTTTTAATCTCAACAAAACCCAAAGTCTAAACGATGCCCTAAGGGCTGTATATATGGAGAAGAGAGGGGGAATTTCGTGGCCCTTGGAGGAGGGGTCCGAAACCAACCCTACCTCTTGTTTCCCCACACATACGGACTCTAAAAACTGCCTATAATCAAGTATTTCGAAATTATATGGGCCTGGCCCAAAAATAAGGTGACGCAACACCTAGAATAGCCTCTGGACGAAATTTATAAAGTGGCATCTTGTATATTTCATCCAAGGCTTCATGCACTCATTATGGTGGCTTCAAAGTCCTGGAATCATCACTTGTAACTCCGTTCTTGTTCTCCTTGAGCATGCCATCATCTTTATGCTTGAACTTGCTCCAAGGTTTATCTTTCTTGTCCAATCTAGGCCTTTCATTTGTAAGCAAAACAAATGTATCCAATTTAGGCAGCATCATATTCTCATGAACATTAGAATCGTTACCAAGAAACGAAAGTACCTGATAATTCAATTGGCGTGCGCGAGCTCTAGTAATTGGTCCAGTATGTATAGTAGCAGGGGCTATGGGTGTAACAATGGTATTGATGTCCTCATCAAGCAGGCGGTGATCGGCAACCGTCGTAGTCAAAACTCTCAAAGCTTGGATAGAGCGATTACCAGGGAAAATCAAGCGCACGACGTAGATGTATGTGGAGCTGGGAAGGCTTACAATATGTTAGCAAAAAGGGTCAGCAATAATCAATTCAGAGATGCAAAGTTGAATAAATGCTCAATGACGGTACTGTGCTGGTCCAAGGCTAGACCGTGCTAGAGACGCGAGCCTATTGTAACATCCCAAATTTTCAATTTGGAATGTTATACACTAGATCATATGCATATCATATTTTCTTGCATTTTGGTTGATCCTAGAAATTTCACGCAACTCAAGGACCCTCGGAGAGAGTTGGAGAATTCGTTATTTTCATATTTGAGAGTTCTCTCGAATTTTGAAAATAGGATCGTTTGATTTATTTATTTTATCTTCAATAATTTTTCCGGTGTCAAAATATATGAGAGAGGGAATAATATGACTTTCCCAAATTTAGGAAAAATGAAGATATAATAAATAGATCAATTTTGCTTTCCGATGTTTATTTGCATTTTATTCGGATAGGGAAAAATGCGCGTTTTCAAAAATTGCATTTTAGGTCAGGAGAAAAGTTCATTTTGTTCGGCTCATTTTTAGGAGTCGGGGAAATTTTACTTTAGATTTTTCGGAGTTCGTTTAGATCCCTTTTTGTTTTCTTTTTCTGCGCGAGGAAACTATTTTAAAAAAAAATTGCAGCGCCTTGGGCCAAAGGCCCAAGCCAAGCCACCTACCGCCGTGCTCCCAGGCGCCAGGCGCCGAGCCAGGAGCCGGTCGGCCGCCGCCGCCTCTTGCTAGGACCGAATCCTTTTAGGATTCTAGGGTGCCCCCTTGTCCCCTTTTCCTTATTTCGTTTTCTTTAGTCCTACTCCGTTTATTTTCTACATCTTTCCTACTCCTATTCTAATTCCTTGTCCTCTACCCCAAGTAAACCCCTCCCCTCCCCAATATAAATACCCAAGCACCCCCCCCTCTAAACACATCAAATCAAAGCTCTCCTCCACACCGCGCCGCCGCCGCACGACACCCGCGCCGCCACCCCACACCCCGCGCCGCCGCCGCACCTTGCTGCCGCCACCCCACACTCGCGTCACCGCCGCCGCGCCGCCGCACCTTGCCGCCGCCACCCCACACCCGCGCCGCCGCCGCACCTTACCGCCGCCGCCCCACACCCGCGCCGCCGCCGCACCTTGCCCACGCCGCCGCCCTACGCCGACGCCCCCGGAGCCCCTCATCGGAGACCTCGCCAAGGTTGCCCCGCGCTACATCTATTCTTTTTCTCGGATCGTTTTCTTCTAATCGTTCCGATTCTTTTCTTCTCTAAACCGTTCCGGTTTTCTAGATCAGTTTTTCGATCGGTTTTTCTTCTCCGAAACCCTAGATCGGATTCGTTTTCTTCTCCGATTTAGTTGCCTTTGGACCGTTCGCCGGACCGTTCGTCCTAACGAATGTGATCACCGGATTCTTCTAGGTTAACGACGTCCGTTCGTTTAACTGTTCTTCTTTTTCTTTTCGTCGGATTTATTCCGCGATCGCGATCTCAGATCCGATCTTCTTTCTAGTCTTTCTTTTCGCTCGTTTATCGGAATCAGGTGATTCAAGCGCCTGGAGTTTCGTCTCGAAACCGCCGTTCCGTCTAATCAACTTGAAAAAGCTTTTGTTACAGTAAAATTTTGACCTAGATTCAACTTGCTAGAACCAAGTTGTTTTCTTCTGTCGTTTGTTTTTCGTTCTTTCTTGCAACCGGAGTTCTTAAGTTGAACTACCTGGTTCGTTCTCTTGTTCGAGTTTTACCTGTGCATTAGATGAGTGCTTATTGTATGCTTGTTGTTTGTCTGCGATAGATTACCCGGATTGCGCCGCTTGTTACTTCGAAACCCTAGGACTCGCGGATCATCAGCAAGGCAAGTAACACTTTGATCATACCTTTTCTACAACCCATGTTTTATTGCATTAGATCAATCCTCTCACATTGCATGATTAGGATCTAATTAAATTGTGGGATGGGAAGTAGATGAGGTAGTACCTATTACCTGTATTATTATGAAACCTTTGGGAGTTACTCTACGTTTGCTTATATTGCCATGCTATGCTAGTAGACGTGGATTGGGTGAGTGATATCCATGACAGATGTGAGATGATAATTTTAATGGTTTATCTAAGGTGGCAACTTAAACACACATCTGGGTGGATTGAGGCACCTGATGTCTATCAGGACTTGCCTGTTTTTTTTGGACCGCCACCCAGGCTCAAAGGGATCATAAGATAATTCATGCTAGAAACTTCCGTGTGCAGCCACATGCTACTATGGGCTCTGGCATAGTTGACTAAGTTGTGCGAACTCTTACGGGGTGGACTAGCAGATGTAGGGGATGTAGGTGTACCGGTCTACCCCACATGTAAGGTGCTAGTGCTTCTGAAAGACTATGTCTCGGTCATCCGTTTCTCAAACACCATGTAGTGCGAGAAACCAAACGGAGGCGATCGAGTCATGTGGGGAAAAGTGCGCAAACCTCTGCAGAGTATACAAACTAATCATGATTAGCCGTGTCCCCGGTTATGGACAACTTGAGTATCTAGTACTTGAATATCATTGTGAATCTCAACATGTTACTTCTAATTAATGTTATTGGGTTTTAATTACTTTTAGTTGGGATTGAGAATGCTGTCAACCATTCTCAATGTTCCACAACCACCATGATAGTAAATAAAATTTATTCCTTTGCAGTAGGGAAAAACCGGCTTTACGCAAAACTGTAACCATAGAGCTTTCCACCAGCCATATATGCATATAGTATAGCTGTTTCATTCCATTACTCTCTATGTGTTACTTTGCCAGCATATTCCATGTGCTGACCCGTTTTCGGGCTGCAACGTTAATGTTACAGACTTTTCAGACGACGATTGAGGTGTTTTAGGTCGTGGTTCTATACTCAGTGATGCCGCTGGAGTTGATGGACCCATTTATCTTCCAAGTATTCCGCTGTTATCTTTAAAATATGGCCTTAAGCCATATTTATTGTAATAAGTTCTTTTTGAGCCATCGATGTAATAAGTGTGTGATTGCAACTCTGCTATAAAACCTCGATGTACTGTGTGGTGTCAGCATTACTGATCCAGGGATGACACCGTAGCACAGTAGACGTGATCCATTCGGGTCAGGTCGCTACACCTATAACACTAACAAAATCACGACGTTGCACGTAAACAAGGGAAAACCACACTCTGGGACTTTTTTTCGCTCTGTTTTTTTGGCGCTCCTTTTTTTGGCGCTCCTCTTTTTTCTGAAAAATCACTATAATGGCGAGTGTCTCAGAACTCTTCCCTCGTCAAACTGACAGGATGGGCACGGAATTTTTTTTACTTTTTTTTGGAAATCAGGGCAGTGATGACGAAAAAGTGCGACAAAAAATCACTATGATGGCACATGGCTCAAAAGACTCAGAAAATCCTAAAAATAGGATAGGGAAAAAATATTTTGGCATGTGAAAATTTTGGCCTAAAAACTGCCTGGGGGTCGCCAGACTCCTTTTTTCGAAACCTACTCAGGCAAGGAAACACGAATCGGAAATTAGACAGACCTCGAAAACAATCCTAATTTGAAAGGAACTCGGATTGGTGGTGGATATATGGTGGGAGGATATGGCAGCGGTGGTGGTATATGGATACGGATTGGTGGTGTTATATGCATATGGATTGGTGGTGGTATATGGATACAGATAGGTGATGGTATATGGAGACGGATCGATGGCGGATAAGCGGTGGTGGTAGATGGCAGGGGCGATGATGATGGTGCAGCGGCGGCATGACAACTTATGACCAGAACTCGAAACTCTAAAAGACTAGACTCTAAGACCAGCAACTAGACACGACGATGCAACCGCAAATTCAACAAAGCAAAATACTGAAAAGACTATGCAAAGGCTCAGATTGGTTTGGATATGATGAACTAAACCTAATTTTTTTGGCTTTTTTCATGGACTGTAGGTATGAAGAACACACTCGATCTAAACTACGAAAAACTGTAAAATCTCACCGAGCAACCTGGAAATCTGATACAACTTGATAGAGGCGAAGGTGTCCCGATGTTTCGATGAGATAGATATCGTTTTCTGTCGGAGTCGACTTTGATGATCCGACTATGAACATGCGAAGACCTCGCGCCTTAGCAATCACTAAATCCAACTTCTGAGGGTTATTAACCACGCCGGAGCACGATCAACCTGACCACGAGGGTCTATTTCCTGCGAGCAAACGAAGAACAAGCAAGAAACTAATATTGCAATCTGGATATTGCAAATAAAAGAGGAAAGCTTTATTGATGAAGGTGGGGTTCTGTGACGCCTTTGTCTGGTCGTTGAACACAAACGAAGTACGTGAAGTTGCAGCTATGGAGAACTTTAATCTAAACAAAACCCAAAGTCTAAACAACGACCTAAGGGCTGTATATATGGAGGAAGAGGGGGGAATTTTGTGGACCTTGGAGGAGGGGTCCGAAATCAACCCTAACTCTTGTTTCCCCACACATACGAACTCTAAAAACAGCCTATACTTAAGTATTTCGAAAATAAATGGGTCTGGCCCAATAATAAGGTGACGCAGCACCTAGAATAACCTCTGGACGAAATTTATGAAGTGGCATCTTGTATATTTCGTCCAAGGCTTCATGCACTCCTTATGGTGGCTTCAAAGTCCTGAAATCATCACTTGTAACTCCGTTCCGGATCCCCTTGCGCGTGCCATCATCTCCATGCTTGGTCTTGCTCCAGTGTTCATCCCTCTTATCCATGCCTGGCCCTTCATTTGTAAGCAAAACAAATGTATCCAATTTAGGCAGCATCATATTCTCATGAACATCAAAATCATTACCATGAAACGAAAGTACCTGATAATTTAATTAGCGTGCGCGAGCTCTAGTAATTGGTCTAGTATGTATAGCTGCAGGGGCTATGGGTGTAACAATGGTATTGATGTCCTCATCACCATGCATCACTACTTGGGCGCAAATGAAGGATGCCATGAGAACATGCTTTGTGCCTACCTACTACAACCGCAACCTCTTCGAGAAACTCCAACTACTCAAGCAAGGAACCAAGAGCATTGAAGAGTACTACAAGGAGATGGAGATTGCAATGATACGAGCCAATGTCACGGAACATGATGAGCAAACTATGGCACGTTTCTTGAATGGACTCAACCATCCCATCAAGAAGATTGCCGACTTCCAACCATACTCAAACCTCATCGAGCTAGTGCATGAAGCTACCAAAGCGGAACGCCAAGTGCAAGATGATTTCAAGTATGCCAAGTTCTCATCCAAGTCATTCGGTTTCTCCAACACCCAAGCTTCAACCACTCCAACAACGTCTACCAAGCCTTCTACAAGCAACGTCGACAAGTCGAGTTCCAAGAAAGCTTCGTTAACTTCAAGTCATCCTACTACGAGCAACTTCAAGACGAGAGCTTCATCATCATCAACCCCAACTTATGAGACCGTCAAGACGAGTTCCTTCAAGTGTTTCACTTGCGGAGGCCGAGGCCACTAGTCCTATGAATGCACCAACAAGCACACCATGATCCTCAACGACGATGGCACTTATGACTCAATGAGTGAAGGCAAAATGGAAGCCCTTGAGCATGTCGCCATGCACCGCCAAGTGAACGACAAAGAAGAACAAGTCTTTTGCGATGAAGATTCAATTCCCGCCCTTGTTATCTCCAAGGTCTTGACTCTCCAACATCACCATGAAGAAGATCAAAGATGCCACATATTCCACACCAAGGCCGACATCAATAGACGATCCGTCAAGGTCATCATCGATGGAGGAAGTTGTCATAATATAGCAAGTGAAGAACTTTGCTCCAAGCTCCAATTGCCCAAGACGAAGCAGCCACATCCATACAAAGTGCAATGGCTTAGCGACTCCGGTACCATCCAAGTCGAGCACCGAGTACAAATCTCCTTCAAAATTGGCGCCTACGAAGAAACCTTGGCGTGCGACGTCGTTCCAATGACCGTTTGCCATATTCTCCTTGGACGCCCATGGCAATTTGATACAGGAGTCATCCACAATGGCCGAACGAACCACTACGTCTTCAAGATGAAGGGCAAGGAGTATGTACTTTGTCCCATGTCTCCAAGCAAAGTTGTCGCCGATAAGCAAGCCACCCATTGTGGAGATAATAGTGAGAGAGAGAGCCACCAAAAAGAGAGTGAGCGCCACAAGCCCAAATCGAACACCTCCACGATGAGCGCAAAGAATAACCTAGTACTATTTGCCACCAAAAGTGAGATAAGAGGAGTGTGTGAGAACCCATCTAGTGTCCTACACTACGTGCTCGTGTGCAAGGATAAGGCACCACAAACTAACACTTCTCACACTCTTCATCTAGTGGTGTCTTCTCTTTTGCAGGAATTTCACGACGTTTTCCCCGACGAGCTACCTCCGGGACTACCTCCACTACGAGGCATTGAGCACCGCATCAACCTCATCCCCGGAGCACCGCTTCCGAACAAAGCTCCCTACCACGTCAACCCCGAAGAGACCAAAGAAATACAAAGGCAAGTAAAGCATCTTATAGACCATGGACATGTACGTGAAAGTTTGAGCCCTTGTGCCGTCCCGGTCATTCTTGTGCCCAAACAAGACGGTAGCTTTCGCATGTGCTCCGATTGTAGACCTATGAATGCTATCACCGTTCGCTATAGGTATCCCATTCCCCGCCTTGACGACATGCTTGATGAACTTAGTGGTGCCACTATCTTTTCAAAAATTGATCTTAAGAGTGGTTACTATCAAATCCGCATACAAGAGGGTGATGAATGGAAAACCGCTTTCAAAACCAAGTTTGGCTTGTATGAATGGTTAGTCATGCCTATGGGTCTCTCAGAAGCACCGGGTACTTTTATGCGTCTTATGAATCACGTTTTTCGTGCTTACATTGGTATATTTGTTGTGGTCTACTTTGATGATATCCTTGTTTTTAGCAAGTCTCTTAGAGAGCATGTCACCCATGTTAGAACCGTTTTGCAAACTCTTTGAAAGGAGCATCTCTATGCTAATATGGAGAAATGCCTTTTTGGCGTTGACAAGCTCGTTTTCTTGGGTTTTGTTGTTTCCTCTAAGGGTGTTCTTGTTGATGAATCCAAGATCAATGCTCTTAAGACTTGGCCACAACCAACCAATTTGCAACAAGTGCGTAGCTTTCTTGGCCTTGCAGGCTTCTATCGTCGCTTTGTGAAGGATTTTAGCACCATTGCTTCGCCTTTACATGCTTTGAGCAAGAAGAATGTGCCTTTTTTTGGGGACCATCCCAAGATACCGCTTTCAATAAGCTCAAGAACTTGCTTACTCATGCTCCCGTGCTTGATTTACCCAACTTTGACAAAACCTTTGAGATTCATTGCGATGCTAGTGGTAATGGCATTGGAGGTGTGTTAACGCAAGAGAAGTGCCCCATAGCTTACTTTAGTGAGAAACTCTCTGGCGTGCAACTCAATTACCCCATCTATGACAAAGAGCTCTATGCTTTAGTGCGAGTCTTGCATGAATGGGAACACTATCTTTGCCCTCATGAGTTTATCATTCATACCGATCATGAAATGCTCAAGTATCTTAAGGGCCAAACCAAGTTGAAAAAGCGTCATGCTAAATGGAGTGAATTTATTGAGTATTTTCCTTATGTCATCAAGTACATTAAGGGTAAGGAAAACATTGTGGTGGATGCCCTTTTCCGCATATGCATACTTGTCACTCAACTTGAATTACATGTCATTGGTTTTGAGCATATAAAACTTGTATGAGCATGACCCTACTTTTGCTACTCCTAATGCCAAGTGTTTGATCCATACTTCTTGGGAACACTATTACATCAAAGATGGGTATCTTATGAGAGCAAACAAACTTTGCATCCCCGAGTCTTCTCTTCGTTTGTTGCTTTTGCAGGAATCTCATGGAGGAGGCTTAATGGGACACTTTGGACGAGACAAGACGTTCGCCACGCTCTCGAAGAACTACTTTTGGCCCAAGATGTTTCGCGACGTCAATCGCTTCACCAACCGTTGCTCTACATGTTGCAAAGCTAAGTCCAAAGCTCAATCTCATGGCCTTTATATGCCCCTACCAATTCCTTATCAACCATTGGAAGACATTAGCGTGGACTTTGTACTTGGTTTGCCTAGGACTCGAAATGGGAAGGATTCCGTACTTGTCGTTGTGGACCGTTTCTCAAAAATGGCACATTTCATTCCTTGCAACAAGATAGACGATGCTTCACATGTTGCTAATCTCTTTTGTAGGGAAATATTGCGCCTACATGGACCGCCAAAGACTATCGTCTCGGACCGCGACGTCAAGTTCCTTAGCTACTTTTGGAAGATCCTATGCGCCAATCTCGGAATCAAGCTAATCTTCTCTATGGCATATCATCCACAAACCGACGGCCAAACGGAAGTTACCAACCGCACACTCTCCGCTCTCCCTCGAGTACTAATAAAGAAGAACATCAAGGAGTGGGAGGAGTGCCTACCTATCGCTGAGTTCGCCTACAATCGAGCAAGACACTCAACAACCGGCATGTCCACCTTAGAGGTCGTCTACGGGTTCAACCCTTTGTCACCGTTGGACATTCTCCCTTTACCACTCCAAGAGCGCATCAATTTGGACGCAAGTGCACATGTGAATCATCTCAAGAAGGTGCATGAAGATACAAGACATACTATCGAGCGCCAGGTACAACGACTTGCAACCAAGCGCAACATCAACAAGCAACCCATGATTTTCAACATTGGTGATCTCATGTGGCTACACCTTCCCAAGGACCCCTTTCCACAAGAACGCAAGTCCAAGCTTCGACCACGTGCGGATGGACCATTCAAGGTGCTTGCACGTTACAACGACAATGCTTACAAGATCGACATCCCACGTGACATGTACTCCGTGAGCGACATCTTCAGCATCGAAGATCTCTCACCCTACCATGGTGATGAGGATTTTGATCCGAGGACGGATATCCCTCGATCATACCATGGTGATGTGGATCATCTCATGATCATCCCCATGGATGCACCTACACCTCCAACGACACTACTTGGACCAATGACAAGAGCCCGAGCCAAGGCTATCAAAGATAAGGTGAACTCACTCCTCTCCGAACTTCCACTTTCTATGCATGAGACATGGCTACTACCTAAGTCCGAGTTGTTGTGCATGATTAGGTACAAAGGGGACCCTCCCGAGGATGCACATGAAGATGTAAAAGTCCCCAAGTTCACGGATGAAGAGAACCATCGGAAGGAGTCAAGTACACGTCCCAGGCCTCGGACATCCGGCCGCGACCCCGGACGACCGGCCCCTGGAGCTCCTCCCACCACAGCCACGCAGCCACCAGAAGCTAAAGGCCCCGAACATCCGGCCTCGCCAGCCCGGACATCCGGCCTTTTCCGAGCCCCCGGATATCTGGCCACCAACCCGGAAATCCGGACCCTCCCGAACCCAAGAGCAACAAAGCCCACCGCTCCAGCCCGGACATCCAGCCTCCCCAGCCCGGACCTCCGGCGTCGCGTGAAATCCCGGACATCCGGGCCGACGCCCGGACATCCGGGCCGACGCCCGGACATCCGGCCTCCATTGTCCGCGCACAGTGAAGGGCCGAGGCCCGTGTACCCTTCAGCCCCCTAGACTATATATACTCCACCTATTTTCTAGGGTTAGAAAAGGTTTAGCTCATGTCTGTGTGAGAGCTTTGCTCATTGATGACCCACAAGTATAGGAGATCTATCGTAGTCCTTTCGATAAGTAAGAGTGTCGAACCCAACGAGGAGCAGAAGGAAATGATAAGCGGTTTTCAGCAAGGTATTCTCTGCAAGTACTGAAATAAGTAATAACAGATAGTTTTGTGATAAGATAATTTGTAACGAGCAACAAGTAACAAAAGTAAATAAAGTGCAGCAAGGTGGCCCAATCCTTTTTGTAGCAAAGGACAAGCCTGGACAAACTCTTATATAAGGAAAAGCGCTCCCGAGGACACATGGGAATATCGTCAAGCTAGTTTTCATCACGTTCATATGATTCGCGTTTGGTACTTTGATAATTTAACATGTGGGTGGACCGGTGCTTGGGTGCTCTTCTTACTTGAACAAGCATCCCACTTATTATTAACCTCTGTTGCAAGAATTTGCAACTACAACAAAAGTATTAAGGTAAACCTAACCATAGCATGAAACATATGGATCCAAATCAGCCCCTTACGAAGCAATGCATAAACTAGGGTTTAAGATTCTGTCACTCTAGCAACCCATCATCTACTTATTACTTCCCAATGCCTCCCCCTAGGCCCAAATAATGGTGAAGTGTTATGTAGTCGACGTTCACATAACACCACTAGAGGCTAGACAACATACATCTCATCAAAAATCGAACGAATACCAAATTCACATGACTACTAATAGCAAACTTAACTACTCACAAAGCATATTCATATTCATAATCAGAGGGGTAATAATATGCATAAAGGATCTGAACATATGATCTTCCTCCAATTAAACCAACTAGCATCAACTACAAGGTGTAATTAACACTACTAGCAACCCACTAGCACCAATCCCGGACTTGGAGACAAGAATTGGATACAAGAGATGAACTAGGGTTTTGAGATGAGATGGTGCTGATGAAGATGTTGATGGAGATTGCCCTCTCCTGATGAGAGGAGTATTGGTGATGACGATGGCGATGATTTCCCCCTCCGGGAGGGAAGTTTCCCCGGCAGAATAGCTCTGCTGGAGCTCTAGATTGGATCTGCCAAGGTTCTGCCTCGTGGCGGCAGAGTCTCATCCCGAAAGGTTGCTTCTTATTTTTTTCTCGACGAAAGACTTCATATAGGAGAAGATGGTCATCGAAGAGCCACCAGGGGGCCCACGAGGTAGGGGGCGCGCCCTAGGGGGGGGCCCACCCACGTGGGAAGGGTGTGGGCCCCCTGGTCTTCATCTTTGGTGAGAATTTTTCATTTTTATTATAAGGTATTCCATGGAGTTTCAGGACTTTTGGAGTTGTGCAGAATAGGTCTCTAATATTTGCTCCTTTTCCAGCCCAGAACTCCAGCTGCCGGCATTCTCCCTCCTTATGTAAACCTTGTAAGATAAGAGAGAATAGCCATAAGTATTGTGACATAATGTGAAATAACAACCCATAATGCAATAAATATCGATATAAAAGCATGATGCAAAATGGACGTATCAACTCCCCCAAGCTTAGACCTCGCTTTTCCTCAAGCGAAAGCCGATAACAATAAATATGTCCCCATGTTTAGAGGTAGAGGCGTCGATAAAAATAAAATACGGACATGAGGGCATTATGATTATTCTCATAACAGCAACATACATAAATATTGTCATATGATTACTTATGTTCAAGTGATGATCTATTCACAATGCAAAAGTATGAATCAGAAACCTTATTGAGAACCAACAAACTATAACCTCGGTCATTGAAGCAATTGCAATTTATCATAACATCAGAAAGAGTCTATGGCAGAGCTAAAAAACAAGTCCACATACTCAACTATCATCTAGTCCTTCATAATTGCTAACACCCGCGCAATACTTGTGGTTACGGGGTTTTAATCGGACACAGAGAAAGATAGGGGCTTATAGTTTTGCCCCACAACCTTTTACCTCAAGGGTAATGTCAACAATAATAACTCATGCTCCCCTACATCCAATTAGATATATCTATCAGGATCTTTCCAACACACCGTGCTTGCCAAAGGATAAAATGTAAAAAGGAAAGGTGAAGATCACCATGACACTTGCATAAGGTAGAAGATAATAATAGAACATAGGACCTTCGCAGAGGGAAGCAGAGGTTGCCATGCACTTTTATGGTTGGATGCACAAAATCTTAATGCGAAAGAACGTCACTTTATATTGCCCCTTGTGATATGAACCTTTATTATGCAGTCCGTCGCTTTTATTACTTCCACATCACAAGATCGTATAAAGCTTATTTTTCCCACACCAATCAATCATACATATTTAGAGAGCAATTTTTATTGCTTTGCACCGATGACACCTTACTTGAAGGATCTTATTCAATCCATAGGTAGATATGGTGGACTCTTATGGCAAGACTGGTTTAAGGGTATTTGGAAGCACAAGTAGTATCTCTACTTGGTGCAATGAATTTGGCTAGCATAAGGGGGAAGGCAAGCTCAACATGTTGGATGATCCATGACAACATACTTTATCTCAGATATAAGAAAACATAACCCATTACGTTGTCTTCCTTGTCCAACATCAACTCTTTAGCATGTCATATTTTGATGAGTGCTCCCAATCATAAAAGATGTCAATAATAGTATATTTATATGTGAAACCTCTCTTTCTTTATTACTTCCTATTAATTGCAACGATGACCAAAGCTATGTATGGCAACTCCCAACAACTTTTAATCATCACACTCTTTCTATGTGAAGTCATTACTATCAATAAGATTAATATGAACTTTTGTTTCTTCTTATTCTTTTTCTCTTTTCTTTTATTCACTGAAGATCATAGCAAGAAAATCAAGCCCTTGACGCAACACTAATCTTTATTATATAGCTCACGAACTCGATTACATAGAAGGATAATAAAGCAAAACTCACAACTAGATCATGCCATAAACTTATTATACTAGATCAAAATACTACTAATAGGATCAAACTAAGGAAAACGGTAAAAATAGTAGTTGTGATTATGATACGATACCGGGGCACCTCCCCCAAGCTTGGCGGTTGCCAAGGGGAGTGCCCATACCCATGTGATTATGTCTCCTTCTTTGTTGTTGGTGAAATATTCTTGGTGATGATTCCTCTCAGGATACGATTCTCCTCCTCGAGCTTGTTGACTTGCTGCTTGAGGTCCATTGTTTCCTTACGAAGCTTTCCTGTGACTGCTAAAGCTCCTTGCACCCAAGGGTGTTTCATAGCTACGGGAGAACAAGTGACACTCCTCTTCATATTTTCATAAGAAAGAAATCTAACATTGGAAGGGATAACCGAATTTGGAATAGCTGAGCTCTGTAGTTCCCCCATCGTGAACCCAGCTCGGAAGCGAGAGGTGACTTCTTGATCCTTCATGGCATCTACCCTCATTAAGTCAGCCTCCATTTCCTCCTCCGTTGCTGGCCCAAACTGGTCAGGGTTGCTGTTTGCCCTTGGTTCCGGTGCCGGATTAGATACCCGGCTCTCCCCGACTGACTCTTGAGAAGACATCTTACTCTAATCTGCAGCAGCAACAGCTCGAAACAAAAACAGAGGATATTTGCGTGATACGGGAGTCAAAACCTTCGGGAGAATATATAATGTATTTTTACCGACCAAAATACGTATCGTGTAAGAAAACGGACTCCGAAAGGCACACGAGGAGCTCACGAGGTAGGGGGGCGCACCCTCCACCCTCGTGGGGCCCTCGTGTCCTTCCCAGACTGCTACTTAATTTCCTATTTTTCTAAATATTCCAAAACGGAGAAATATTGCCTTAAAAATTGTTTTGGAGTCGGTTTACTTACCGTACCACATACCTATTCCTTTTCGGAGTCTGAAACGTTCTGGAAAGTGTCCCTTATGTATTCCTCCGGGGTTACTGTTTCAATAATATTGGTTTCAACATTTACGGGATTACCTGAGATATAGTGTTTAGTTCTTTGACCGTTTACCACCTTCGGATTTGTGCCTTCAAAGTTGTTGATTTTTATGGCACCGGAACGATAGACTTCCTCGATAACGTAGGGACCTTCCTATAGAGATAGAAGTTTTCCTGCAAAAAATCTTAAACAAGAGTTGTAAAGCAATACATAATCACCTACATTAAACTCACGCTTTTGTATCCTTTTGTCATGCCATCTTTTATCCTTTTCTTTAAACAACTTGGCATTTTCATAAGCTTGGGTTCTCCATTCATCAAGTGAGCTAATATCAAATAACCTCTTTTCACCAGCAAGTTTGAAATCATAGTTGAGCTCTTTAATAGCCCAATATGTCTTATGTTCTAGTTCGAGAGGTAAGTGACATGCTTTTCCATATACCAGTTTATACGGAGACATACCCATAGGATTTCTATATGCAGTTCTATAGGCCCATAATGCATCATCGAGTTTCTTGGACCAATTCTTTCTAGACCTATTGACAGACTTTTGCAAAATTAATTTAAGTTCTCTATTACACAATTCTACTTGACCACTAGACTGTGGGTGATATAGAGATGTAATTCTATGATTGACGTCATATTTAGCAAGCATTTTACGGAAAGCACCATGAATAAAATGAGAACCACCATCAATCATTAAATATCTAGGGACTCCAAACCTCGAAAAAAATAACTTCGTTAAGCATTTTAATAGAAGTGTTATGATCAGCACTACTAGTTGGAATAGCTTCTACCCATTTAGTAACGTAATCAACAGCAACTAAAATATGTTTATATCCATTAGAGGAAGGAAAAGGTCCCATATACTCAAAGCCCCAAACATCAAACGGTTCAATAACAAGTGAATAATACATAGGCATTTCTTGACGTCTACTAATATTACCAATTCTTTGACATTCATCACAAGATAGGACAAACTTACGGGCATCCTTGAAGAGAGTAGGCCAATAAAAACCGGATTGCAATACCTTATATGCAGTTCTATCTCCCGCGTGGTGTCCTCCATAAGTTTCGGAGTGGCACTTGCGTAGATCTGTTCTTGTTCATGCTCAGGTACACAACATCTAATAACACCATCCACTCCTTCTTTATAAAGATGTGGGTCATCCCAAAAGTAATGTCTCAAATCATTGAAGAACTTTTTCTTTTGTTGGTATGTGATGCTAGGTGGTATAAATTTAGCAACTATGTAATTAGCATAATCAGCATACCAAGGGGTACTACGAGAAGTACTTATGACATTTAATTGTTCATCAGGAAAGCTCTCATTAATAGGTAGTGGGTCATCAAGAACATTCTCTAACCTAGATAAGTTGTCTACAACGGGGTTCTCAGCTCCTTTTCTATCAACAATATGCAAATCAAATTGTTGTAGCAAGAGAACCCATCTAATAAGTCTAGGTTTAGCATCTTTCTTCTCCATAAGGTATTTAATAGCAGCATGATCAGTGTGGATAGTTACTTTAGAATCAACAATATAAGGTCTGAACTTATCACAAGAAAATACAACTGCTAAAAGTTCTTTTTCAGTATAGCATAATTTATTTGAGCATTGTCTAGAGTCTTACTAGCATAATGGATAACATTTAATTTCTTATCAACTCTTTTCCCTAGAACAGCACCTACTGCATAATCTCTAGCATCACACATAATTTCAATGGGTAAATTCCAATCAGGTGGCTGAACAATAGGTGCAGAGACTAATGCTTTCTTAAGTATTTCAAATGCTTCTACACAATCATCATCAAAGACAAATGGTATATCTTTTTGTAATAAATTGGTCAGACTCCGAGAAATTTTTGAGAAGTCCTTAATGAACCTCCTATAAAATCCAGCGTGACCAAGGAAACTTCTTATACCTTTGATGTCCTTGGGACATGGCATCTTTTCAATAGCATCAACCTTGGCTTTATCAACTTCAATACCTCTTTCAGAAACTTTATGCCCCAAGACAATACATTCATGAACCATAAAGTGGCACTTTTCCCAATTCAAGATAAGATTAGTTTCTTCACATCTCTGCAAAACTCGATCAAGATTGCTCAAGCAATCATCAAAAGAAGATCCATAGACGAAAAAGTCGTCCATGAAAACCTCACAAATCTTTTCACAAAAGTCAGAGAATATAGCCATCATGCATCTTTGAAAGGTAGCAGATGCATTACATAAACCAAAAGGCATACGTCTATAAGCAAAAGTACCAAAAGGGCATGTAAAAGTAGTCTTTGATTGATCTTTAACCGACACAGGTATTTGAGAGAAACCAGAATAACCATCTAGAAAGTAGTAATGTGTATGTTTGCATAATCTTTCTAGCATTTGATCGATAAAAGGTAAGGGGTAATGATCTTTTTTAGTAGCCTTATTTAATTTGCGGAAATCAATTACCATCCTATAACCTGTAATAATTCTTTGAAGAATAAATTCATCTTTATCATTAGGAACAACAGTAATACCTCCCTTCTTAGGGACACAATGAGCAGGACTTACCCACTGACTATCAGCAACGGGATAAATTATACCTGCCTCCAGAAGCTTTAGTATTTCTTTTCTTACCACTTCTTTCATTTTAGGATTCAGACGTCGTTGAGGATCATGAACTGGTTTGGCATCTGCTTCCAAATTTATTTTATGTTGACATAGAGTGGGACTAATGCCCTTAAGATCATCAAGAGTATATCCAATAGCAGCACAGTGCTTCTTCAGAGTTTTCAATAATCTTTCTTCTTCATGCTCTGAAAGGTTAGCACTAATAATAACAGGATATATCTTCTTTTCATCAAGATAAGCATATTTAAGATTATCAGCCAACGGTTTAGCTCAAACACAGGATCACCCTTAGGTGGAGGAGGATCCCCTAGGATTTCAATAGGCAAATTGTGTTTCAGCATAGGTTCCTACTTAAACAATACTTCATCTATTTCCCTTCTTTCATTCATAAACATATCATCTCATGGTCTAGCAAATATTGTTCTAAAGGATCACTAGGAGGTACGGCAATAGAAGCAAGACCAATAATCTCATCCTTACTAGGCAATTCTCCTTCACGGTGTTGTTTACTCAATTTAGAGAAATTAAATTCATGAGTCATATCATCTAAGCCGACAGTAACAACATCCCTTGTGCAATCTATGGTAGCATTAACAGTATTTAAGAAGGGTCTACCAAATATAATGGGACAAAAGCTATCTTGTGGGGAACCAAGAACAAGAAAATCAGCAGGATATTTAGTTTTCGCACACAAGACTTTAACATCTCTAACAATTCCCATTGGTGAAATAGTATCTCTATTAGCAAGTTTAATAATAACATCAATTTCTTTTAACTCAACAGGTGCAATGTCATGCATAATTTCATTGTATAAGTCAATAGGTACTGCACTAGCACTAGCACCTATATCACATAAGCCATGATAACAATGATCTCCTATTTTAACAGAAATAACAGGCATGCCTATCACAGGTCTAGGTTTATCTGTATCACTGGGTTTAGCAATTCTAGCAGTTTCATTACAGAAGTAAATAACATGCCCATCTATATTATCAGACAAGAGATCTTTAACAATAGCAATATTAGGTTCTACTTTAACTTGCTCATGAGGTGTATATGTTTTAATATTTCTTTTACGAACCACAGTTGAAGCTTTATCATGATCCTTTATCCTAACAGGGAAAGGTGGTTTCTCAACATAAGTAGGAACAATAGGATCATTATAAGTGATATTCTTTTCTTCAACTTTAATAGGTGCAGATACTTTTAATTCTATGGGAGGATGATATTTAAACCACTTCTCCTTAGGGAGATCAACATAAGTAGCAAAAGATTCACAGAAAGAAGCTACTATCTCAGAATCAAGTCCATAGTTAGTGCTAAACTTACGGAAAATATCGGTATCCATAAAATATTAAACACAATCAAACTTAGGTGTCATACCTGACTCCTTACCTTTGTCGAGATCCCAATCTTCAGAGTTGCGTTTAATTCTATCCAATAAATCCCATCTAAATCCAATAGTCTTCATCATAAAAGAACCAACACAAGAAGTATCGAGCATGGTGCGATTATTTTCAGAAAGCCGAGCATAAATTTTTTGAAGAATAGTTTCTCTTGGGAGCTCATGATTGGGGCATGAATATAACATTGATTTAAGCCTCCCCCAAGCTTGAGCAATGCTTTCTCCTTCGCGAGGCCAAAAATTATATATATAATTGCGATCAAGATGAACAAGATGCATAGGGTAATACTTTTGATGAAATTCCAATTTCAATCTTCTATAGTTCCATGATCTCGTGTCATCACATAGCTTATACCATATCAATGCGTCTCCCTTCAAAGATAAAGGGAAGACCTTCTTCTTAGCAACATCATCGGGTATACCTGCAAGCTTAAATAATCCACAAACTTCATCCACATATATTAGGTGTTAATCAGGATGCTTTGTTCCATCTCCTGTAAAAGGATTAGCTAGCAGTTTTTCTACCATAACCGAAGGATACTCATAAGGAATTTCATCTTCAATAGGTTCAGTAGGTTGAGGAGCAACTCTTTGCTCTACTGGTCGGGGTGAAGATACCCCGAACAAGCCCCTCAGAGGATTACTTTCCATAGTAACAAGTGACAGTAAATTTCAGCACACTATATAAATTTTACCTTACCAAATTCCACCTACCAAAGGCGCTTCACTCCCCGGCAACGGCGCCAGAAAAGAGTCTTGATGACCCACAAGTATAGGGGATCTATCGTAGTCCTTTCGATAAGTAAGAGTGTCGAACCCAACGAGGAGCAGAAGGAAATGATAAGCGGTTTTCAACAAGGTATTCTCTACAAGGACTGAAATAACTAGTAACAGATAGTTTTGTGATAAGATAATTTGTAACGAGCAACAAGTAACAAAAGTAAATAAAGTGAAGCAAGGTGGCCCAATCCTTTGTTTAGCAAAGGACAAGCCTGGACAAACTCTTATATAAGGAAAAGCGCTCCCGAGGACACATGGGAATATCGTCAAGCTAGTTTTCATCACGTTCATATGATTCGTGTTTGGTACTTTGATAATTTGACATGTGGGTTGACCGGTGCTTGGGTGTTGTTCTTACTTGAACAAGCATCCCACTTATGATTAACCTCTATTGCAAGCATCCGCAACTACAACAAAAGTATTAAGGTAAACCTAACCATAGCATGAAACATATGGATCCAAATCAGCCCCTTACGAAGCAATAGATAAACTACGGTTTAAGCTTCTGTCACTCTAGCAACCCATCATATACTTATTACTTCCCAATGCCTTCCTCTAGGCCCAAATAATGGTGAAGTGCTACGTAGTCGACGTTCACATAACACCACTAGAGGCTAGACAACATACATCTCATCAAAATATCAAACAAATACCAAATTCACATGACTACTAATAGCAAGACTTCTCCCTTGTCCTCGGGAACAAACGTAAATACTCATAAAGCATATTCATATTCATAATCAGAGGGGTAATAATATGCATAAAGGATCTGAACATATGATCTTCCACCAATTAAACCAACTGGCATCAACTACAAGGAATAATTAACACTACTAGCAACCTACTAGCACCAATCCTGGACTTGGAGACAAGAATTGGATACAAGAGATGAACTAGGGTTTTGAGATGAGATGGTGCTGAGGAAGATGTTGATGGAGATTGCCCTCTCCCGATGAGAGGAGCGTTGGCGATGACGATGGCGATGATTTCCCCCTCCGGGAGGGAAGTTTCCCCGGCAGAACAACTCTGACGGAGCTCTAGATTGGATCCGCCAAGGTTCCGCCTCGTGGCGGCGGAGTTTCGTCCCGAAAGGTTGCTTCTTATTTTTTTTCTCGACGAAATACTTCATATAGGAGAAGATGGTCATCGGAGAGCCACTAGGGGCCCGCGAGGTAGGGGGCGCTCCCTAGGGGGGCGCCCCCACCATCGTGGGAAGGGTGTGGGCCCCCTGGTCTTCATCTTTGGCGAGAATTTTTCATTATTTATTATAAGGTATTCCGTGGAGTTTCAGGACTTTTGGAGTTGTGCAGAATAGGTCTCTAATATTTGCTCCTTTTCCTGCCCAGAATTCCAGCTGCCGGCATTCTCCCTCCTTATGTAAACCTTGTAAAATAAGAGAGAATAGCCATAAGTATTGTGACATGATGTGAAATAACAGCCGATAATGCAATAAATATCGATATAAAAGCATGATGCAAAATGGACCTATCACTCATCCACTTGGTTACCTTCTCCACGGAGATTCGAGCCTCCACCGGAGAAGATCCCCCAAGCGGATTCAAGACCCCTCTTTAGGGAAGAACTCAAGACCTCCTCACGGAGAAGACCGGTTACCGTGTATCGTCCATTGTTGACTTTGGATCATGTACCTTCTCTTATGTATTCAAGAATCTAGCACATGTGTGACTTGTTCTTGTTAGTTCCAGTGTTCCTCTTGTGTTTCCCCATGTGATTCCCCTTGTTCCCCTCCTCGTGTTCTTGGTGTTCTTCGCGGGATCCGCTCCTTTCGTGAAAGATCGGCCGCTTAGGGTTCTACCCGACATCATGTGAGCTAATCCTTTGCTGGCCCTCGAAAGTTGGACGAGGTGGAGTATATATAGTCTAGGGGCTAGAAGGGGTACACGAGCCTCGGCCCTTCAATGTGCGCAAACAGGGAGGCCGGACGTCCGGGCATCGGGCCGGATGTTCGGGCGTTCGCGGAGGGCCGGATGTCCGGGCTGTGGAGGCCAGATGTCTGGGCTGGTGAAGTTGGCCATGTTGCTCTCGGGTTCGGGGGAGTCCGGATTTTCGGGACCTCGGGAAGGGACAGATGTCCGGGCTTGCGGGGCCGGATGTTCGGTGCCTGTAGGCACTTGGTGATTGAGGAGCTGTAGTGGACGACGCTCCAGGGGCTGGATGTCCGGGGCCTGGGAGATGTTCTTGGCTCCTTCCGTTGGTTCTCTTCAGCCGTGGTCTCGGGGACTTATCCGTCTTCACATGCATCGTTGGGAGGGTCCTCTTGATACCTAATCATGCACAACATCTCGGACTTAGGTAGTAGCCATGTCTCATGCATAGAAAGTGGAAGTTCGGAGAGGAGTGAGTTCACCTTATCTTCGATAGCCTTGGCTCGGGCTCTTGTCATTGGTCCAAGTGGTGTTGTTGGAGGTGTAGGTGCATCCATGGGGATGATCATGGGATGCTCAGCATCATATCCCCTCCCTTGGGGAAGATCCGTCCTCGGGTCGAAATTCTAATCACCATGGTAGGGCGAGAGATCCTTGACATTGAAGGTGTCGCTCACAGAATACTTGTCGCATGGAATGTCGATCTTGTAGGCGTTGTCGTTGTAGCGTTCAAGCACCTTGAAGGGTCCGTCCGCTCAAGGTCGAAGTTTGGAGTTGCGTTCTTGCGGAAAGTTGTCCTTTCGAAAGTGTAGCCACACAAGATCTCCAGTGTTGAAGACCATTTGTTGCTTGTTGAGGTTGAGCTCGGTCGCAAGGCATTGAACTTGGCGCTCGATGCTGTTTCTTGTATCTTCATGCACCTTCTTGAGATGTTTCACTCGTGCACTTGCGTCCAAATTGATGCGCTCTTGTAGTGGTAGAGGAAGAATGTCCAATGGTGACAATGGGTTGAATCCGTAGACGACCTCGAAAGGGAAATTGCCGGTTGTTGAGTGTTTTACTTGATTGTAGGCGAACTCAGCTATAGGTAGACACTCCTCCCACTCCTTGACGTTCTTCTTCATGAGTACGCGAAGGAGAGTGGAGAGTGTGCGGTTGGTCACCTCTGTTTGGCCGTCAGTTTGAGCATGGTAAGCCGTGGGGAAGAGTAGCTTGATTCCGAGCTTGGCGCATAGGGTCTTCCAAAAGTAGCTTAGGAACTTGACGTCGCGGTATGAGACGATAGTCTTTGGCACTCCATGTAGACGCAATATTTCCCTACAAAATAGATTAGCAACATGTGAAGCATTGTCTATCTTGTTGCAAGGAATGAAATGTGCCATTTTTGAGAAACGGTCCACAATGACAAATACGAAATCCTTCCCATTTCGAGTCCTAGGCAAACCAAGTACAAAGTCCATGCTAATGTCTTCCCATGGTTGATATGGATTTGGTAGAGGCATATAAAGGCCATGGGATTGTGCATTGGACTTAGCTTTGCGACATGTAGAGCATCAGTTGGTGAAGCAGTTGACGTCGCGACACATCTTGGGCCAAAAGTAGTTCTTCGAGAGCATGGCAAACGTCTTGTCTCGTCCAAAGTGTCCCATTGATCTTCCTCCATGATATTCCTGCAAAAGAAACAAACAAAGAGAAGGCTCGGGGATGCAAAGTTTGTTAGCTCTCATAAGATATCCATCTTTGATGTAATAGCGTTCCCAAGAAGTGTGCGTCAAACACTTGGCATAAGGAGTAGCAAAAGTAGGATCATGCTCATACAAGCCTTTTATATGCTCAAAGCCAATGACATCTAACTCAAGTTGAGTAACAATCATGCATATGCGGGAAAGGGCATCAGCCACCATGTTTTCTTTACCTTTAATGTACTTGATGACATAAGGAAAAGACTCAATAAATTCACTCCATTTATCATGACGCTTGTTCAACTTGGTTTGGCCCTTAAGATACTTGAGCGTTTCATGATCGGTATGAATGATAAACTCGTGAGGGCGAAGATAGTGTCCCCATTCATGCAAAATGCGGACTAAAGCATATAGCTCTTTGTCATAGATGGGGTAATTGATTTGCGGCCGGAGAGTTTCTTACTAAAGTAAGCTATGGGGCGCTTCTCTTGCGTTAACACACCTCCTATGCCATTACCACTAGCATCGCAATGAATCTCAAAGAGTTTGTTAAAGTTGGGTAAAGCAAGCACGGGAGCATGAGTAATCAAATTCTTAAGCTCATTGAAAGCGGTATCTTGGGATGGTCCCCAAACAAAAGGCGCATTCTTCTTTCTCAAAGCATGCAAAGGCGAAGCAATGGTGCTAAAATCTTTCACAAAGCGACGATAGAAACCCGCAAGGCCAAGAAAGCTACGCACTTGTTGCAAGTTGGTTGGTTGTGGCCAAGTCTTATTAGCATTGATCTTAGACTCATCTACATGAACACCCTGAGAAGATACAACAAAACCCAAGAAAATGAGCTTGTCAACGCCAAAAAGGCATTTCTCCATATTAGCATAGAGATGCTCTTTTCGAAGAGTTTCCAGAACGGTTCAGACATGGGTGACATGCTCTTTGAGAGACTTGCTAAAAACAAGGATATCATTGAACTAGACCACAACAAACACACCAATATAAGGGCCAAAGACATGATTCATAAGACGCATAAAAGTACCCGGTGCTTCCGATAGACCCATAGGCATGACTAATCACTCATACAAGCCAAACTTGGTTTTGAAGGCTGTTTTCCATTCATCACCCTCTTGGATGCGGATTTGATAGTAACCACTCTTAAGATCATATTTGGAAAATATAGTGGCACCACTAAGTTCATCAAGCATATCATCAAGGTGTGGAATGTGATACCTATAACGAACGGTGATAGCGTTGATAGGTCTACAATCGGAGCACATGCGAAAGCTACCATCTCATTTTGGTACAAGAATGGCTGGTATGGCACAAGGGCTCAAACTTTCACGCATATGTCCATGGTTTATGAGATGCTTTACTTGCCTTTGTATTTCTTTGGTTTCTTCGGGGTTGACGCTGTAGGGAGCTTTGTTCGGAAGTGGTGCTCCGGGGATGAGGTCAATGTGGTGCTCAGTGCCTCGTAGTGGAGGTCGTCCCGGAGGTAGCTCGTCAGGGAAAACGTCATGAAATTCCTGCAAAAGAGAAGAGAACACTAGAGGAAGAGTGTGAGAGGTGTTAGCTTGTGGTGCATTGTCCTTGCACAAAAGGACGTAGTGTAGGACACTAGATGGGTTCTCACACACTCCTCTTATCTCACTTTTGCTAGAAAATAGGACTAAGTTCTTCTTTTCGCTCATCGTGAAGGGGCTCGATTTGGGCATGTGGCACTCACTCTCTTTTTGGTGGCTCGCTCTCTCACTAGTATCTCCATGATGGGTGGCTTGCTTTTCATTGACAACTTGGCTTCGAGACATGGGACGAAGTACGTACTCCTTTCCCTTCATCTTGAAGATGTAGTGGTTCGTTCGGCCGTTGTGGATGACTCCTCTATCAAATTGCCATGGGCGTCCAAGGAGAAGGTGGCAAACGGTCATTGGAATGACGTCGCACCCCAAGGTGTGTTCGTAGGCGCCAATTTTGAAGTAGACTTGTACTCGGTGCTCGACTTGGATAGTGTCGGAGTCGCTAAGCCATTGCACTTTGTATGGATTTGGGTGCTTCATCTTGGGCAATTGGAGGTTGGAGCAAATTTCTTCACTTGCGAGGTTATGACAACTCCCTCCATCGATGATGACCTTGACGGATCTTCCATTGATGCTGGCCTTGGTGTGGAATATGTGGCATCTTTGGTTTTCTTCTTGTTGATGTTGGAGAGTCAAGACCTTGGAGACAACAAGAGCGGGACTTGAATCTTCATCGCAAAAGACTTGTTCCTCTTCATCGTTCACTTGCCGGTTCATGGCGACTTGCTCAAGAGCGTCCATTTCTCCTTCACTCATCGAGTCATAGGTGCCGTCGTCGTTGAGGATCATGGTCCGCTTGTTGGTGCACTCGTAGGACATGTGTCCTCGGCCTCCTCATGTGAAACATTTGAAGGAACTCATCTTGACTGTCTCATCGGTTGGAGTGGATGATGATGAAGCTCTCGGCTTGAAGTTGCTCGTAGTAGGAGGATGACCTGGATTAGACAAAGCTTTCTTGGAACTCGACTTGTCGACGTTGCTTCTAGAAGGCTTGGTAGACGGTGTTGGAATCGTTGAAGCTTGGCTGTTGGAGAAGCCGTAGGACTTGGATGAGAACTTGGCATACTTGAAATCGTCTTGCACTTGACGTTCCGCCTTTGTAGCTTGATGCACTAGCTCGATTAGGTTCGAGTATGGTTGGAAATCGGCGATCTTCTTGATAGGATGGTTGAGTCCATTCAAGAAACATGCCATAGTTTGCTTATCGTCTTCCATGACATTGGCTCGTATCATGGCAATCTCCATCTCCTTGTAGTACTCTTCAACACTCTTGGTTCCTTGCTTGAGTAGCTGGAGTTTCTTGAAGTGGTCTTGGTTGTAGTAGGTAGGCACAAACCGTGCTCTCATGACATCCTTCATTTGCGCCCAAGTAGTGATGGGTGGTTCACCTCTTGCCTCTCGGCGCTCGATAACTTGTTCTCACCAACTGAGGACATAGTCTTGGAACTCAAGGGATGCCATTGCGATCTTGTTCTCTTCTTCATAGTTGTGCAAATGGAAGATTTTGTCGACCTTCAATGCCCATTAAAGGTACTCTTCGGGATCGTTGCTTCTATTGAACTTGGGCATGGTGAACTTGAGCTTTCCGTAGTGTTGCTCTTCATTGTGTTGGGGTCGGAGATGATGATGATGCCCATGTTGTTGATGGTTGTCAAACCTGTGTCGCTCTTGGTGAGGAGGATTTCCATTGTCGTTATGCTCTTGATGAACTTGATGTTCTTGGCGAGCCTGTGTAGGAGCTTGCCGAGCTCGAGGAGGAACTTGACAATGCACGCGAGCTTGAAATCTTCGTTCTTGAATTTCTTTGCGAAGTGCTTCTTCTTGTTCTCGAGTTTGTCGGCCTCGGTTGGCTACGGATCGACTTGAATCTTGGAGGGCTTGTTGCGCCGCAAGTGTGTAACGCCCCGAGACCGATGTGCCAGGTGTCATGCAGTTATTCGCTGTTGTTGCCATGTCATTGCTTGCGTGTCATGCATTGCATATCATGTCACCATGTGCATTTCATTTGCATACATGTTCGTCTCATGCATCCGAGCATTTTCCCCGTTGTCCGTTTTGCATTCCGGCGCTTCGTTCTCCTCCGGTGGTCATTTCTAGGTTTCTTTCGTGTGCGGGTATTAAACATTTCCGGATTGGACCGAGACTTGCCAAGCGGCCTTGGTTTACTACCCGTAGACCGCCTGTCAAGTTTCGTACCATTTGGACTTCGTTTGATACTCCAACGGTTAAGCGAGGGACCGAAACGGCCTCGTGTGTGTTGCAGCCCAACACCCCTCCAATTTGGCCCAAAACCCACCTAAACCTTCTCCATCATCTAGAGCGTTCGATCACGATCGCATGGCCGAAAACCGCACCTCATTTGGACTCTCCTAGCTCCCTCTACCTATATATATGAGTCTCCCTCCGAAATTCTCGCGCAGATAAACCCTAACCTTCGTCCACCTCGTGCCGCCGGACAAATTCGTCCGCGCCGGACATGTCCGCCGCCTCAGCCACGTCGCCCGGACCAATCCCGGGGCGACACATCAGCGCCGCCGACTCCCTCCTCCAATCCCGCGGTGCCATGTCGCCCGCGTCGTGCCCCACCTCACCGCGCCTCCTCCCGCGGCCCCCCGCACCCGAGGCAGGCCCGCCCGGGCCCGGATCTGCCCGCTGCCGCCAAGTCGTCCCGCGCCTCGCGCCCGTTGTCTTCTCCGCCTCCGGTCGCCGGCCGGATCGCCAGCGCCGCCACCTGCAGCGCGCCGCCCCGCCGCGTGTTCTCCTCGCCGGCGCCCCGCGGGACGCGTGCTCCGCCGCTGCCATGGAACGTCGCCGCGCCGCCCAAGCCGGTCGCCGCCTCCTCCGACCGCGCCTCACCGGACTCCGGCGATCCCCGCCGCCCTAGCCGAGCGCCACCGCCACCTCGACGCCGCCTCGGCTCCCGTGCGCCTCCGGCGACCTCGCCGGACCCGGCCGCCGCCCTGTCTCAGATCTGGCCAGGTGGGATCAGATCCACCCTGCCCGCCAACCAAACAGCCCCGCGTCTCGGATCTCCTCGTCCCGGGTCTTCCTCGTCCCGGTTCCCGCGGGGTAAAATTTCTACCAAGTCCCCGGATTCCCAGATCCATGTGCCCATCTTCTTCGCATTGTAACTTTGCATCCGTAGCTCCGATTCATGCATATCGCGTATCAAAATGTTCATCTCAGAGAGTACATCATTTCATCTCATTGCATCATTTTCATTTGAGTTCACCTTGATGCCCGAAATGCTGTTAGAAGGAGGCTACTTGAGATAATTGTCAGATCTGCTGCTCCATTTAGACATTTGTCATTTTTGCCATGATTATTGTGTGCATGATATGCCCTGATGCTCTACATATGTTTTGTTAAGGGTTTTGTCATCTTTACAGAGGTGCAACCCATGTATTTTTGTGATGTGTGTGGTGACTAGCACAAGCTTGCCAAGTGAGGCACATGGTAATTCTGATTTCAGGGACTTAGCATTTCCACTAAGTCCTTGAGCTGTTTTATCTCATGATGCCATATGTTCATGTTGTCTCCTAGTGATCCGTGCCTCTTTTGAGGATGATCAGTAAGGATGTTTTATTAATCTTGTAGTGCTCTATCCATCCATGTCTTTGTTTGGAATTATGGATCACCCTATCTTGAGGCAATCGATCTCTACTTTCGCTACTTTGTGAATCTGGGCAGATTGTCAACTTGTTTGCAATTTTGCCGATGATGTTGTAGTTGATCCGTGCGTGCTATGCTATTGTTCTTGCCATGTCTAGCTTGTATTTTGTGTATTCCTGATGGGTGTATTCTTAGATTGTCATGACTTGCACCGTAGTGAGTGCATCGAGCTCGTAAACATGCCTACTTGAGTTATGTTTCAGCATGTGCCAGTTTTCACTAAGTCTGAGAACTGACTATGTGTTTGCTATGTTCACATGCTTGTTAGTATATTTTCTGATCCCTTTTGGCTCAAGGTCACTAAGTGACTTTTTTTAAGATATTTGAGAAGCTCCATGCCATGTTTTACTTTGTCATGTTCAGGTCCTGTAGCATGTTGTTTTGTTGCTCCGAAGAGAGCTACTTGGTCTGAAATTCCAGACAAGTGTTAATTTCACTAAGTCTGAGATCTGTTTACCATATGCATTTTTGCCATGCTTGTTTGAACCTGTTAATGGATGAATTGGACGTAGCTCAGTGCTAGACTTTTGTTAAGCTTCATGAATGCATCCTTGCCATGTATTTTGATGCCATGTTTGAGTGCTGTAGCATGTTCATCTCATTGCATTTAGATGGCTACTTGCTGTAAATCGCAGACCGGTGTCATATATGAATCGCTTGCCATTTCCAAACCGTAACTCCGATTCCAGCGTTCTTTATATCGTTTTCAAGAGATTTCATCTCATCTTTCCAGTGGCACACTTGGTTTTCTAAGTTGAGGTCAGGTTCATGCATTTCCTGTCAAATCTTGCATATGCATCCCGCATCGCATCCCACATAGCATACCATCATTGCATCATATTGTTTGATCCTTGCATGTGGTTAATTGTGTCCTTGTTGCTTGTTTGTCTTGTTTGGGTAGAGCCGGGAGACGAGTTCGCTAACGAGGAGCCCGTTGAGTTTGCTTTCGAGGATCCAGTCAACTCTGACAGCTTTGCAGGCAAGATGATCATACCCTCGAAATCACCACTATCTTTGCTATGCTAGTTTGCTCGCTCTTTTGCTATGCCAATGCTACGATGCCTACCATTTGCTTGCCAGCCTCCCAAATTGCCATGTCAAACCTCTAACCCACCATGTCCTAGCAAACCGTTGATTGGCTATGTTACCGCTTTGCTCAGCCCCTCTTATAGCGTTGCTAGTTGCAGGTGAAGATTAAAGGCCGTTCCTTGTTGGAACATTTATTTACTTGTTGGGATATCATTATATTGCCATGTTGTCTTAATGCATCTATATACTTGGTAAAGGGTGGAAGGCTCGACATCTCGCCTAGTGTTTTGTTCCACTCTTGCCGCCCTAGTTTCCGTCATATCGGTGTTATGTTCCCGGATTTTGCGTTCCTTACGCGGTTGAGTTATAATGGGAACCCCTTGATAGTTCACCTTGATTAAAGCTTTTCCAGCAATACCCAACCTTGGTTTTACCATTTGCCACCTAGCCTTTTCCCTTGGGTTTCGCGGACTCAAGGGTCATCTTATTTTAACCCCCCCGGGCCAGTGCTCCTCTGAGTGTTGGTCCGAACTGAGCTGCCTGCGGGGCCACCTCGGGGAAACTTGAGGGTTGGTTTTACTCGTAGCTAGTCTCATCTGAGTGTGCCCTGAGAACGAGATATGTGCAGCTCCTATCGGGATTTGTCGGCACATTCGGGCGGTGTTGCTAGTCTTGTTTTAACATGTCGAAGTGTCTTGAAGAACCGAGATATCGAGTCTGATCGGAATGTCTTGGGAGGAGGTCAATTCCTTCGTTGACCGTGAGAGCTTGTCATGGGCTAAGTTGGGACTCCCCTGCAGGGATTTGAACTTTCGAAAGCTGTGCCCGCGGTTATGGGCAGATGGGAATTTTTTAATGTCCAGTTGTAGAAAACCTGAAGTTGACCTTAATTAAAATGCATCAACCGCGTGTGTTACCGTGATGGCCTGTTCTCGGCGGAGTCCGGGAAGTGGACACGGTGTTGGAGTAATGCTTGCGCAGGTTGTCCTCTAGTTTCTCGCTCGCGCTTTGCCTCCTCTTCTCGCTCTCTTTTGCGAATAAGTTAGCCACCATATATGCTAGTCGCTTGCTGCAGCTCCACATATATATTACCTTGCCATTCCTATTAAGCTTAAATAGTCTTGATCGCGAGGGTGCGAGATTGCTGAGTCCCTGTGGCTCACAGATTACTATTACACCAGATGCATGTCCAGATGATTCCGCTCTAGGTGACGCGCTCGAGCTCAAGTGGGAGTTCGACGAGGACTCTCAACGTTACTATGTTTCCTTTCCTGATGATCAGTAGTGGTGCCCTGTTGGGGGTGATCGGGACCATGTCGCTTGTTGGGTTATCTTTCATTTTGGCGCCGTAGTCGGGCCATGAGTGTTTGGATGATGTATGTTATTTATGTACTTGATTGACGTGGCGAGTGTAAGCCAACTGTGTGATCCCTTTTATTATCTATATTACATGGGATGTTTGTGATGATTACCTGACTTGCGACATATGCCTTCAATGCGATTATGCCTCTAAGTCGTGCCTCGACACGTGGGAGATATAGTCGCATCGAGGGGCGTTACAAGTTGGTATCAGAGCCTTCCCTGACCTTGGGAGCCCCATTGCTTGATCGTTTTTAGCAGCCGAGTTGTGTATAGAAAAAAAAATTGAGTCATTTAGGAATTATCCTGTGTTCAGCCACCGCTAGCGCCCTCCCTATGCTGTGTTCCCGAGTCATCAGCAATGTGCATGTCACCAAGACCCTCATCGACGGTGGAGCAGGGCTCAACGTCCTGTCCATCGACACGTTCGACAACCTCCAAGTGCCTTAGAACAGCTCCATCCCACCAAGCCTTTCTCAGGAGTGACCGATGGCTCCACCACACAGATAGGGCTGGTCCGCCTGCCCGTCACCTCCGGGGAGCGTAAGAACTACCGCACTGATCTCATCGACTTCGACGTCGCGCACATCCGCCTGCCGTACAATGCCATCCTCGAGTATCCAGCCCTGGCCAAGTTCATGGCAGTCACTCATCACGGCTACAATGTTCTCAAGATGCCAGGAAGCGGAGGAATCATCATGGTCCCGTGTGAAGAGAGGGATGCGGTGTGCTCCCTCGAGCGCGCCTTTCAAGCCATAGCAATCGACGACCCCCGACAGCAGAAATGAAGGCCCTCTGGAGGCCATCCCCAAGAAGAAGCAGTCATGCCGTGCAGGACCTCAAGAGGATGGCGTCGCGGCAGGAGCCTTGTCAGGACCAGCGCCCACTCCAGGGGCACCTCCTTCCATCGCATAGGAAGACACGCCTGGCGCCCTCCTCAGGCAGGGCTCGGGGGCTCTCTTCTGGAGGGCCTCAGACCTTGCCAACCTCACGGGGGAGGTGCTTGGGCACCACTTGGAGGCGTGGTTCGCGGCACGTGACCCTCAGGAGAGCACAGGACAAGGAGTGCCCACCACATAGGAGTTCATCACCAAGACCACTCAGGAACTGCAAGAAGCAAGAGCCATGTGCAGTGACAGCCGCCCACGAGGCGCAGCTCCGCATCCTGGCGAGGATGCTGGGCTACATGTCTGCATCGATGTCCCAGGGCTCAACAGGGCCGCATCTCAGGAGCGTTTCTGGCCTTCGCGTGTGGGCCGCTGCGAGGGCCCGCCGCACAGCTACGTTCGTATGCCCTTTGGCTTGCCGAGCGTGGCGTCGGCCTATGAGCGCAACATGCGATGTGTCCTGGCAGCTCAGGAAGCCAGGTACCACGCTGTTCTGGATGAGATGGAGACAGTCTTCAGGGAACCTCCCGAGCCCCAGAGCCTCCCGAGGCTCAGGGTTCTGGCGGCTCATGAGGAGTCATGTCTTCAACACACACCTTCAGCTGCACCAACTCTACTTCGTCTACAGAACCAGGTGACATCTTCCAAGCTCGTTTAGCAGGGAGCGCCCCTTGGGCTGCATTATTCCCAGGCCGCGTGTGTCGGTCCCTGCGGCATGGTATCCCTTTTGCTTACGTCTTTAGCTTACCTTGTTGGGGGCGCCCCTTGGGCTGCATCATCCCCAAGCCGCTCGGGCCGGACCCGAAGGCACGTATCTTCCTGCATTTATCCAAATTGATCTGCTCTCCATGCTTAACCTGCCAACTGCTATCACCTGCTCGATCATCGCCTCCCCCGGGGCCTCCACACAGGCATGGCGCAGGTGCATGGGTCCGTCCCTGCCATGCCGACAAATCTAAGCGGTCGATCTCTGGCTCGCGGCATGCCCCGCACACGTCACCTCACCAGGCCCTCAGTGCCTTCACCTCATCCAGAGCAACCAGCGGCAGGCTGACAGCTATAACGGCAAACTATGTTTCTTCCTGTGCCTGTTCACAGGGATCCCGTGGGAAGAATAGCAGGTGGCACCGCGAGTCTCCTTTTCTCTCTCGTGCAATTCTCTTGCGCGTTAAAAGGGGGGCTCCTGAGCATCGCGACTCAGGAGCTCTTACTGGCTCTCCAGCCCTCACCCCCTGGCCTTGACCACGGCATCGCGACCTGGCATACCAGCGGCGGTTGAGCTCGCTCGAGGGCCGGGACCTGAGAACATAGAGCACTAAGGAGAGCATGAGGGGAGGAAAACTCGTATGGGCCGGCCTAGCTATGCCGCACGAATAGGCGTGCTGTAGCGACCTGACCCGAATGGATCACGTCTACTGTGCTACGGTGTCATCCCTGGATCAGTAATGCTGACACCACACAGTACATCGAGGTTTTATAGCAGAGTTGCAATCACACACTTATTACATCGATGGCTCAAAAAGAACTTATTACAATAAATATGGCTGAAGGCCATCTAATATCGATAACAGCGGAAGACTCGGAAGATAAATGGGTCCATCAACTCCAGCGGCATCACTGAGTATAGGGCCACGACCTAAACACCTCAATCGTCGTCTGAAAAGTCTGCAACATTAACGTTGCAGCCCGAAAACGGGTCAGCACATGGAATATGCTGGCAAAGTAACACATAGAGAGTAATGGAATGAAACAGCTATACTATATGCATATATGGCTGGTGGAAAGCTCTATGGTTACAGTTTTGCGTAAAGCCAGTTTTTCCCTACTGCAAAGGAATAAATTTTAATTTAACTATCATGGTGGTTGTGAAACATTGAGAATGGTTGACAGCATTCTCAATCCCAATTAAAAATAATTAAAACCCAATAACATTAATTAGAGGTAACATGTTGAGATTCACTCGATATTCAAGTACTAGATACTCAAGTTGTCCATAACCGGGGACACGGCTAATCATGATTAGTTTGTAAACTCTGCAGAGGTTTGCGCACTTTTCCCCACACATGACTCGATCGCCTCCGTTTGGTTTCTCGCACTACATGGTGTTTGAGAAGACGGATGACCGAGACATAGTCTTTCAGAAGCGCTAGCACCTTACATGTGGGGTAGACCGGTACACCTACATCCCCTACATCTGCTAGTCCACCCCGTAAGAGTTCGCACAACTTAGTCAACTATGCCAGAGCCCATAATGGCTTGTGGCTGCACACGGAAGTTTCTAGCATGAAAGATCTTATGATCCCTTTGAGCCTGGGTGGCGGTCCAAAAAAAAACAGGCAAGTCCTGATAGACATCAGGTGCCTCAATCCACCCAGATGTGTGTTAGGTTGCCACCTTAGATAAACCATTAAAATTAATAAACTCACATCTGTCATGGATATCACTCACCCAATCCACGTCTACTAGCATAGCATGGCATAATAAGCAAACGTAGAAGTAACTCCCAAAGGTTTCATAATAATACAGGTAATAGGTACTACCTCATCTACTTCCCATCCCACAATTTAATTAGATCCTAATCATGCAATGTGAGAGGATTGATCTAATGCAATAAAACATGGGTTGTAGAAAAGGTATGATCAAAGTGTTACTTGCCTTGCTGATGATCCGCGAGTCCTAGGGTTTCGAAGTAACAAGCGGCGCAATCCGGGTAATCTATCGCAGACAAACAACAAGCATACAATAAGCACTCATCTAATGCACAGGTAAAACTCGAACAAGAGAACGAACCAGGTAGTTCAACTTAAGAACTCCGGTTGCAAATAAGAACGAAAAACAAACGGCGGAAGAAAACAACTTGGTTCTAGCAAGTTGAATCTAGGTCAAAATTTTACTGTAACAAAAGCTTGTTCAAGTTGATTAGACGGAACGGCGGTTTCGAGACGAAACTCCAGGCGCTTGAATCACCTGATTCCGATAAACGAGCGAAAAGAAAGACTAGAAAGAAGATCGGATCTGAGATCGCGATCGCGGAATAAATCCGACGAAAAGAAAAAGAAGAACGGTTAAACGAACGGACATCGTTAACCTAGAAGAATCCGGTGATCACGTTCGTTAGGACGAACGGTCCGGCGAACGGTCCAAAGGCAACTAAATCGGAGAAGAAAATGAATTCGATCTAGGGTTTCGGAGAAGAAAAACCAATCGAAAAACTGATCTAGAAAACCGGAACGGTTTAGAGAAGAAAAGAATCGGAATGATTAGAAGAAAACGATCCGAGAAAAAGAATAGATGTAGCGCGGGGCAACCTTGGCAGGTCTCCGGTGAGGGGCTCCGGCGGCGTCGGCGTAGGGCGGCGGCGTGGGCAAGGTGCGGCGGCGGCACGGGTGTGGGGCGGCGGCGGTAAGGTGCGGCGGCGGCGCGGGTGTGGGGTGGCGGCGCCAAGGTGCGGCGGCGGTGACGCGAGTGTGGAGGAGAGCTTTGATTTGATGTGTTTAGAGGGGGGGGTGCTTGGGTATTTATATTGGGGAGGGGAGGGGTTTACTTGGGGTAGAGGACAAGGAATTAGAATAGGAGTAGGAAAGATCTAGAAAATAAACGGAGTAGGACTAAAGAAAACGAAATAAGGAAAAGGGGACAAGGGGGCGCCCTAGAATCCTAAAAGGATTCGGTCCTAGCAAGAGGCGGCGGCGGCCGACCGGCTCCTGGCTCGGCGCCTGGCGCCTGGGAGCGCGGCGGTAGGTGGCTTGGCTTGGGCCTTTGGCCCAAGGCGCTGCAAATTTTTTTTTTTAAAAATAGTTTCCTCGCGCAGAAAAAAAAAACAAAAAGGGATCTAAACGAACTCCGAAAAATCTAAAGTAAATTTTCCCCGACTCCTAAAAATGAGCCGAACAAAATGAACTTTTCTCCGGACCTAAAATGCAATTTTTGAAAACGCGCATTTTTCCCTATCCGAATAAAATGCAAATAAACACCGGAAAGCAAAATTGATCTATTTATTATATCTTCATTTTTCCTAAATTTGGGAAAGTCATATTATTCCCTCTCTCATATATTTTGACACCGGAAAAATTATTGAAGATAAAATAAATAAATCAAATGATCCTATTTTCAAAATTCGAGAGAACTCTCAAATATGAAAATAACGAAATCTCCAACTCTCTCCGAGGGTCCTTGAGTTGCGTGAAATTTCTAGGATCAACCAAAATGCAAGAAAATATGATATGCATATGATCTAGTGTATAACATTCCAAATTGAAAATTTGGGATGTTACAAACCTACCCCCCCTTAAGATGAATCTCGCCCTCGAGATTCGGGTTGGCTAGAAAATAGGTGAGGGTGGTCTTTGAGCAAATCTTCTTCTCTCTCCCAGGTGGCTTCATCTTCTGAGTGGTGGTTCCACTGAAATTTGCAAAACTTGATAACCTTGCTGCGAGTAACTCTGCTGGCAACATCGAGAATCTTGACTGGCTTCTCCTCATATGTTAGGTCATCCTTTAACTGAATCGCTTCTAATGGCACTGTATCTCTTAGCGGTACCTCCGCCATCTCGGCGTGACATTTCTTCAGCTGAGAAACATGGAATACATCATGAACTCCTGACAGTCCTTCTGGTAATTCCAACTTATACGCGACTTCTCCCATACGTTTCATGATCTTAAACGGTCCAACGAAACGCGGTGCTAACTTTCCCTTAACTCCAAAGCGCTTAACTCCTCGAAGTGGGGATACTCGAAGGTAAACTCTGTCTCCGGTTTCGTAAACTGTCTCCTTGCGTTTAGAATCTGCATAGCTCTTCTGCCTGGACTGGGCTACCTTGAGCCTATCGCGACTCAACTTAACCTTCCGTTCAGACTACTTAATCAAATCTGGTCCAAAGAATTGACGGTCTCCAACTTCGTAACTGTTGTCATGGAACGAAACTGGTATCTGATACGATACTCCTCGGGACTCCATGCAAACAAATGATCCTAGTCATGTATATCTTTGCCAACTTAGCACTGGTGTAAGTGGTCTTAACTAGAATGAAATGTGCTACCTTCGTCAAACGATCAACTACTACCCATATCGAGTCATATCCGGCCTTTGTCCTGGGTAGCCCTGTGATAAAATCCATGCCTATCTTATCCCACTTCCATTCGGGTATCGGCAGTGGTTGTAACAATCCTGCTGGCTTTTGATGTTCTGCTTTTACTCTCTGACATACGTCACAAACTGCTACATACGCTGCAATATCCTTCTTCATTCCGGTCCACCAGAATGTTTCCTTCAAATCCAAATACATCTTGGTATTCCCTGGGTGAATCGAATATGGTGAATTATGTGCCTCCTGCAAAATCAACTTCCTGATCTTCGGGTCATTGGGCACATAAACACGGTCCTCAAACCATAAGGTATCGTGCTCATCCTCACGAAATCCCTTTGCTTTTCCTTTGCTAAGTCTCTCCTTTATAGCAGCAATCTCCTTGTCAGATTTCTGAGCTTCTCTGATCTTATCCATCAATGTTGACTGAATCTCCAATGCTGCTACATAGCCTCTTGGAACTATTTCTAAGCTTAGTTCACGAAGGTTTTCGGCTAATTCCTTTGGTATTTTCCCCGTCACTAGGGTATTGACATGGCTCTTACGGCTCAATGCGTCAGCTACTACATTAGCCTTTCCGGGATGGTAATGCAATCTCATGTCATAATCCTTGATGAGCTCCAACCATCTCCTTTGTCGGAGGTTCAACTCCTTCTGCATGAAAATGTACTTCAAACTCTTATGATCCGTGTACACCTCACAATGATTTCCAATGAGGAAATGTCTCCACGTCTTCAATGCATGCACTACGGCTGCTAACTCCAAATCATGCGTGGCATAATTCAACTCATGAGGCTTCAGTTGTCGTGATGCATACGAAACAACTCTCCCTTCCTGCATAAGCACTGCTCCAAGTCCTCGACGTGAAGCGTCGCAATACACCTCATAATCCTTGGTCTGATCTGGCAAAATCAATACCGGTGAGGTAACCAAACGTTTCTTCAACTCCTGGAAACTAGCCTCACACTCCTCAGTCCATTTGAAATTAGTATCCTTCTTCAACAACTCCGTCATAGGCTTCGCAATTTTTGAGAAATTCTCAATAAATCTCCGGTAGTATCCTGCGAGTCCAAGAAAACTCCGGATCTCTCCAACTGTTGTTGGTGCTTCCCATTCGGTTACGGTCTCAACCTTTGTGGGGTCAACTACTATACCTTCTCCGGATATAACGTGTCCGAGGAATCCAACTTCCTTCAACCAAAACTCACATTTGCTGAATTTGGCATATAACTGATGTTCCCTTAATTTCTCCAAAACCAAACGCAAATGTTCCTTATGCTCCTCTTCATTCTTTGAATAAACTAGGATGTCATCAATGAACACTACGACGAACTTATCCAAAAACTCCATAAACACTTTGTTCATCAGGTTCATAAAATAGGCAGGTGCGTTAGTCAATCCAAATGACATAACGGTATACTCATACAGTCCATATCTTGTGGTGAATGCTGTCTTAGGTATGTCCTGCTCTCGAATCTTCAACTGATGGTACCCTGATCGCAAATCGATCTTGGAAAACACTTTAGCTCCTTGCAATCGATCAAACAGATCATTGATCATTGGCAGTGGGTACTTATTCTTGATGGTTACTTCATTCAATCCCCGATAATCTACAACCATCCTTAATGATCCATCCTTCTTTTCCACTAGAAGTACGGGTGATCCCCAAGGTGAAGAACTTGGGCGAATGTAACCTTTATCCAATAACTCCTTAATCTGATTTTTAATTTCCACCAAATCCTTTGCTGGCATCCGGTACGGTCGCTTCGATATTGGGCCTGTACCTGGCAATAACTCAATCAAAAACTCAATGTCTCTATCCGGTGGCATGCCTGGTAATTCCTCAGGAAATACATCAGGAAAATCCTTTACCACTGGTACTTCCTCCCGCACAACTCCTGATAAGCAATTCACTTGTGTCCTGTTTGGCACATGCCGGGATACATACTTGATCCTTCTTCCTTCTGGTGTGGTAAGCAAAATTGTCTTACTGGCGCAATCGATGTTTCCTCCATACATCGACAGCCAATCCATACCAAGAATCACATCCAGACCTTGGGATTCCAGAATAATTAAATCCGTTGGGAATACATGCCTTCCTATATTTAATGGTACTTGAAAACATCCTTGTCTGGCCATGTATTCTGCTCCTGGCGAGCTTACTAGCATAGGTGTTTTAAGAATCCTAGTGGGCAGGCTATACTTTTCCACAAATCCCCTTGATATGTATGAATGCGATGCACCAGTATCAAAAAGAACGAGTGCCGTAAATGACTTAACCAAAAACTTACCGATTACTGCATCGGGCTGATCTTCAATCTCCTCCACATTAACGTGGTTCACCTGTCCCCTATTGAAAGGGTTCGGCTTCTTCCTAGAGCTTCCATTGCCATTTCCATTCTGGCCTTCAGGACATTCATTGGCATAATGTCCGGTCTTCGAACACTTGAAATAGGTGACTTGACTCAGGTCTCTCTTGGTTGGGGTTGATGGGGTTGTTCGGTTCTGGCCGTTGCTTCCTCCATTCCCATTACCATTCTTGTGCCCATTATGGTTGTGCGAGCTACCTCCTCCATGGGTGTGCTGAAACTTAAATCCCGGTTTAGGGGTAAAACAGGGCTTCTGCTGGGCTCCAGAGTTATACTTCCCCTGTCCATACTTCCTCTTACGGTTCTCAATCTGCTGTTGCTTCCCTTCAATCATGATGGCACGATCTACCAACTCCTGGTAGTTGTTGAAATTTGCTACCATCAACTGCATGCTTAGTTCATCATTTAATCCTTCCAGAAACTTCTCCTGCTTGGCTGCATCCGTAGCAACGTCATCTGGGGCATAACGGGCTAGCTTACTAAACTCTTCCACATACTGTCCAACAGTCCTTCCTCCTTGGAGTAAGTTGCGAAACTCACGCTTCTTTATGGCCATAGCTCCTGCTGAAACATGGGCAGTGCGGAAAGCTTGCTGAAACTGATCCCATGTGACAGTGTCAACTGGGTAAGTGGCTGTGAAATTCTCCCACCATGCTGCCGCGGGTCCGACAAGCTGGTGTGCGGCAAACTTCACATTCTCACCATCCGTGCATCCTGCAGTGGTCAACTCCCTTCCTATCTTGCGGAGCCAATCGTCTGCTACTATCGGCTCGGTGCTACTAGAAAACACTGGCGGATTCAGCCTAAGGAAACGGGCTAAGTGGTCAACAGGTGGTGGTGGTGGGTTGTTGTTGTTGTTCTGCTGATTCTGAACTAACATCTGCATCAATTGATTCTGCTGCTGGATCAACTGAGTGAGCTCCGGTGGAAATCCATTGTCACGTCTCGGAGGCATCTGAGGGTTTAGAAAAGACGAGAATTAAGAATAGAGGGGGTCTAAAGGGAAAACACTACCCATATGCACATGAGGCAAAAGCACACAATTCACTTCAATCAATCAAACAAGGGCTTACAAACGGTCTAACTATCGCAAAAGTGCTCGACTATAATGTGTTTACATGGGGGAATAATACTACTATCTGGTGGTCATCAAGAAATTTGATCCGGTGGAAGACTCCATGATATCTACTCCAGCTTCGTCTTCAAAGTCGGGTTCACTTGGATCCGAATCGGTGTCGTCGATGATGATGTAGTTGTCCGAACATGCGACGTACTTGTCGTCCTCCTGGGATGCTAACTTCCTCTTGAGTTCTTCAATCTCCTGCTTAAGATCGCCATTGTGCCTTGCTAGAGCTACGATCTCGTCCATGTGGTCCTTGCGTGTAGACTTTAGTTCTCCTTCTAGCTCGATGATCCTTGCCTTCGCATTCTTCAACTCTATCATATCATTGCACATCTGGTTCTCGTGGCGTCGAATGTGCTGGTTTAACTCCTGGATGAAAGATGCAATGGATCTATCTTTCTTGGTGCTGACTAACTCCCATTGTTCATCACGGCGTCCGCAAATCTGGTAGATAGTGTCCTTGAGGTCTTCTTGATAAACTTCTCCAATGCGTCCTATGGTGATATGAGCTGCCATGCTCCTTCCTAGACTCCAGGTTGGTGCATTGAAAACACTATCTATGGGCTTCGTGATTGGCGCGAATGTTCTTCCCGAAACGTGAGCTTGAATCTTCCAGCGCTCCTCTTCAGGCAGAGTGGCGTTGAAGGTTCCCGTGAAGCTTGGTAATCCAATGTTCAGGTACTTGGTGACTTCCTTCAGGTGAAATCCAAATGGTGTGCCTTCATCCGGTTGAGCGTACTTAATCTTCGCGTGCGTCATCCTAAAAGAGTAGAAAATATGAGGAGTTAGAAAATGAGAAGAGAAGGGTGATCTATGGCTTTAACTTAGTGGTCGTGTCCTACAGTCAGCGTGTGCTCTGAAACCATCTCTGTAGCGACCTGACCCGAATGGATCACGTCTACTGTGCTACGGTGTCATCCCTGGATCAGTAATGCTGACACCACACAGTACATCGAGGTTTTATAGCAGAGTTGCAATCACACACTTATTACATCGATGGCTCAAAAAGAACTTATTACAATAAATATGGCTTAAGGCCATATTTTAAAGATAACAGCGGAAGACTTGGAAGATAAATGGGTCCATCAACTCCAGCGGCATCACTGAGTATAGAACCACGACCTAAAACACCTCAATCGTCGTCTGAAAAGTCTGCAACATTAACGTTGCAGCCCGAAAATGGGTCAGCACATGGAATATGCTGGCAAAGTAACACATAGAGAGTAATGGAATGAAACAGCTATACTATATGCATATATGGCTGGTGGAAAGCTCTATGGTTAAAGTTTTGCGTAAAGCCGGTTTTTCCCTACTGCAAAGGAATAAATTTTATTTACTATCATGGTGGTTGTGAAACATTGAGAATGGTTGACAGCATTCTCAATCCCAATTAAAAGTAATTAAAACCCAATAACATTAATTAGAAGTAACATGTTGAGATTCACAATGATATTCAAGTACTAGATACTC